>NC_089868.1:5198519-5501852 GCF_036373705.1 Amia ocellicauda
CATAGCTTTCAAAAAACACTTTCTATTGGTTATGAGAGTTTTAGTAAAACACATTTGTATTGGTTTATAAGCTCTATGGTTCTCAATTGGTGTGTTTTTGTTTCGCTGCTGTGAGATTCACTGTGGAGTCGGAAGCCTCCAGCGGAAAACTAAAACACCATAACTATGTAAAAAAACAATAATTATAATAACGACTGTAAAACCAATAAACATGTATTAATTATTTGTCTGAGATTTTATGGTAAGTTGAAAAAAACATTTAGCCAATAGTTTGAGAATGTATCGTTGCATTATAATTATCAGAGGAATATGTGCCAATACTGATACCATGCACCGATATATCTGTCAGACTCTAATCTCTTATCAGTGTATCCCAAACTCACTCCAAGGGGACATACTGGCTCCTGTTCTTTTTGCTCCTTTCCCTCCCCAACTGAACTGTCAATTAGTTAATTGCATTAATTGCTTCTTATTACTTTTTACATTGTTTGTATCACTTAGACAGAGATTTTAGGATACTTATTGGCTTTTATTAATTAGTTGGAAGTATATTTTCATTAAGAGATGAAAACAATAAAGAAAAGGCTAAATCAATCAGAATACAAGTACAGATACAAGTTTCAATTAAGCAATTTGGAACAAAAAAACAGGATACACATATAGCATTCAGAAATATTGGTCCAAACATAAATGCTACAGACTAAAACTGCACAGAACATTACTTATAATATGTTACTAAACGGGTGAATCTCTGATGGTATAACCAAAAACCCCAGGCCTGTTGCAGTTTAAGCAGGAGATGCAGAGAGCTATGGGTCAGATAGTAGGCTTCAGTCCTGCTCAGTCAGTCAGTTGGGAATCAGAGGCCATGAGGACAGTTTGTTGACTGCACTTTTACCTGCAACAATAGAGACTGTTTCATTACTCACTCATATATTAAGGGAAACAAACATTAAATTATTTCCTTAATGTGATGTATAGCATTAGGTCTTGACTAATACTAAAATTTTGTATTGCTCTGATATTTTGTAAGTCACCCTGGACAAGGGTGTCTGCTAATAAATAGATAATAATAATAATAATAATAATAATAATAATGGATGGTGTCTGGTAAACAAAAGTTTTCTACAAACACTGGCTTGTTTCAATTATGTACATTTCTCAATCCCATTAGGCCTTAGAACTGCAATGATACCTATGCTTAGTCTAAACTGTCTAGTTTACCCTCTTTCATCCATTTCATCCATCTAAAGGCTTACTGTACATCACTACTAAAAGATCTGGCAAACTACCCTGCTCACCTCCCCTTCTGATAATGAAATACTTCCACTCTCATCTGCTCTACAGTTTCATTTTTCTTGAACAAATAGCCACACTAATAGTCTCACCTGTCTCCTTAATTGGCTGTTTTAGCTACCAATACTGCTTCTGCAATTCAGCCAACAGCTACTTTTAAAAAAGATAACAGTCTGAGGTAGCATCTTTGTGAAAAGCCTTGTTTACCAAGACCCGGATCTGATTTCACATGTTTTGCTCCAGTCAGGAATCTTGTATAATACTACTACTACTACTACTACTACTACTACTACTACTACTACTACTACTACTACTACTACTACTACTAATAATAATAATAATATAATAGGAGTAATAATAATAATTATTATTGTTGTTAATGTATTTATAATTTCATTTATTGACTCATTTATTTTAAGGGATTTTGCTTACGTTATATAACTTAAAATAAAACAGAATCAAATTTCTTTAGGATCCATTTAATCACATTGCTTTTTTATTTAATTATGTTGTTGTTTGTTGTTGTGAGACAAAACTGGAGTAACACGCTATGAGAATAGTGTAACCACTGTGTTTTATTTATTTATTTATACATTTTTGCTTGAAATAATGGCTAGCCCTTAGTACGGTGTGTTAAATCTTGACCTGAAACCTCCTAGGGATCGACAGAGACACAGTGGCGTCAGGCAGAGCTCCCACAACTGCAGGGCTGGGCAGAGAAAGGAATGCTGACACAGCCAAAGATGGTAAGGAGACAGTCGAAAAATCGCCTTTTAAAAACATGGAGCGCTGAATTCTGCTATACTTCCTCTGAAGTAGCCTGTTGTAGATTATGTAATAACAATTAAAACGATGCTGAATTTAGTAGTTTCCTTCTGATTTTCATATTTTTATATTTATATATTATATTTTATATTTTCATATTTTTGCATGTAAATAAAATCCAGATATTTTATGCTATTGCTGAATTTTAATAAAACATTCCTGTGTTTTTTTTTAACACACATCTATCAATTTAACACTGTAATACTTTTTTATAGTCAATTTTCCCAGAAATGTATCAAAAGTACATTTTAATTTTTTTCTCCATTGTGAGGCTCAGTTTTGGATGATTTATAATTGTAGAAGGTGCTGCACAAATAATGATTTGAATATGTGAATGGTGGTATTGGAAGGGTATAGAATGTAACTGACTGGGCTGATTGCGGATGAAAATTAAACAGCTGCACGACTTTGTACAGATTAATCAACTTTTCACTTGACTGTATGATTTGAATACAGACTCTTTCCAATTCATAATGTTTTAACTCCTTCTATTGAACCAAGTCTGAATGATTGAATATTCATTTCATACAGCTTTATAATCAAGTGAACATTTGTATTTGAATTAAAAACCGGTTTGTATCCTCAGAATGCGGTTATGTGAAAATCCCTCTTCTGTCTCATCAGGTGAATCAGTGTCCTTAATTTCTTTCTAAAAGATGTAGAGCTTTTGAATTTCAGTGTCAATCTCCCATCAGCTAATGCATTTAGATTTCTTAAAATTTAAGTATTGAAGTAAAGCCTATAAAATGCTAAAAAGTTAAAGTTTTTTTATGAAGATATAGGGCACATGGTAACATTTAAAGTACATTTAAAACATTTAAATTAATATCAAGGTTTGCATGGGCAAAAAACAATCAGAATATTACTATTTAAATGACACAGGATATGGCCTTTTTTTATGGTTAGGGTTTTTTTGTGTTTACTGAATATTCCAACAAAAGTTTAGTGAAAACTTTCTGTAAGTAGATTTCATTTTCAGAAAACTTGGCTGACCATATACATAAACTAAGGGTTAGACCAAATCAAAATGTTGACTTACCCGCGAATAGCAAAGTACAAACCGTATCCTATCATGGTTCAATTTATTGGCAGAAACCATATAACCATATAAATCAAAATGTAATAGGGTACAATTTTCTAATTAACATATTGCAAGTAGGTCAAAGTTTTGATTACTATCCTGAAGCATCATTCTGTTTCCATCTCAGAGAACACCATCAGCATAGTTGAATTATCATTTTGTGCAACACCACATGTGCATATAAAAATGTTCATGTTTGCTGCAAGCAAGGACAGGATTACATCACAGACACTGCACTGATCACCAGCCCCTGACTTCCCCAGGTAATGGATATTTCTGATCCGAAGCCCTCTGTCCTCCTTTAGTGATAATAAAACTGAGGTTTATGGGTTTTGCTTGAGTTTGTGCACTTCCACTTGCTGTCTGTCTAATAATAACTATGCTTTGTGATTCTGTTCAGCATTAGAGTAAAAATTAAGGGAAAACATAAATAAATGTTTCATTACAGATCATACATATTATTACAGATCGCTGCTTTCCTCATTGAGAAAAAATTACCTGTATTGAAACTTCAAGTCTCTATTTATTTTATTATTAATATAGTAATTATTATTATTACGATCTATATTGGACTGTACTATTATTATTATTTATTATTATTTATTTCTTGCCAGACGCCCTTATCCAGGGCGACTTATAAAACATAAGCACAATACAAAGTGCAAAAATACAGTTCAGTACAAGGCATCAAACATTACAAATTCAGATTTACATAATACAAAACATAATACATTTTACAAATTCCAATTTACACAAGTGAATACAGTAAATTAAGTCTTACATCCTGGATAGTAAAAGCTAAGTTGCAGACAAGATGTTAGGTCACAGTCAAGGACTTCGGGAAAGGGGAAATCAATATACGAGTACAAGTAACACAAGAAGCATGTTAAAAGGTTGTAAAGTGCTATCCAACAGGAGAGTAAATGACTAAAATTACAAGTATTGTCTGAAAACATGTGTTTTGAGTAAGCGCCGGAAGGAGGTCAACGACTCTGCTGTTTTGACTTCAGTGGGAAGGTTGTTCCACCACTTAAGGGCCAGGGATGAGAAGGAGTGAGCTCTGGAGGAGGAGAGTGGAGAGGAAGCCAAGTTAGTCTTCTGGCACTGGAAGACCACAGTGGTCTGGAGGGGATATATGAGATGGAGAGATCAGCAGAAGGTGAGGAAGAGTGGGGAAAAAAGAGGAGATTTGGAGAGGTTGAGCTTGAGGTGGTGCGAGTGCATCCAGGCGGAGATAGCAGACAAGCAGGAAGAGATGCGAGAGGGGATGAGAGGTTCAGAAGAGGGAAAAGACAGAAAGATCAGGGCATCATCTGTGTAGAAGTGGTAGGAGAAACCATGGGATGCGATGAGGGGGCCCAGGGAGCGAGTGTAGAGAGAGAACAGGAGGGGCCCAGGATGGAGCCTTGGGGTACATCTGTGAGGAGAGGTTGGGGGGTGGATGAGGAACCTCGCCATGTCACATGTCATGGTTGTTGAGATAGGAGGAGAACCAGGTGAGAGTAGTTCCAGAGAGGTCAGCGAGGCAGGAGAGGAGGATGGAGTGATCGACAGTGTCAAATGCTACAGAGAGATCAAGGAGAATGAGGACTGAGGAGAGGGAGGCGCCCGAGCACAACAGAAGGAGTCAGTGACTGCCAAGAGAGCAGTCTCAGTGGCGTGAGCTGTGCAGTAGCCGGATTGCAGAAGATCCAGGAGTGAGTGATGGGAAAGAAAAGCAGAGATCTGATGGTGGACCGCACTCTCGAGGGTCTTTGAGAGGAAGGGGAATAGGGAGACAGGGCGGTAGTTCTAAGGAGAGGTGGGGTCAAGGGTTGGTTTCTTGAAGAGTGGGATGACAGCAGCTTGTTTAAATGCAGAGGGGAAACAGCCAGAGAGGAGTGAGGAGCTGAGGAGGGAGGAGATGAAGGGGAGTAGATCAGGAGCAGTTGCTTGGAGGAGGTGAGTAGGGAGAGGGTCCAGGGCACATATTGTAGGTTTGTGACATAGGAGGAGAGAGGAAAGTTCAGAGTCTGAGAGAGGTGAGAATGAAGAAAAGGAAGCTTGATCGGTGGGAGGCTTGGGTGTGAAGGGAGAGGAGGTGGGACTGTTGAAGTCCCAGTTGATGTCTGATCTTGGAGGAGAAGAAGGAGGCAAAATCATCTGTAGTGAGAGAGGAAGGAGGAGTAGGAGGAGGGGGGGTGAAGGTGGAGTAGAGTTTGTGGGGGTTGTTGACAGTGGATTCAACGAGTGATTGGAAGTAAAACTTCTTGGCTGAGGTGAGTGAGGAGGAGAATGTAGACAGTAGAGAGCGGGACAGTTCGAGGGCAGCTGGGAGTTTGGTCCTTTTCCACTTCAGACCAGGGAGATCAATGTCTCGGTGAGAGCGAGGAAATCCAGAGAGTGGTGCGAGGCAGAAGTGGAGATGAAGTCGGCCTTGTTTGAAGCTGAGTAGCATTTCCAAAGGCCACTGGAGAGTGGAGTAGAGGGGAAGGAGGAGGAGGGGAGTGGCAGGGAGATGAGGAGGTTAGAGGGATTAGGTAAGCAATGGCATGCAGGTGCAGGATAGTAATCGGCTTCTTGCTGTTGCTGTGCGCTGTCTGCTCGCAGTCTTCTCCTCGCTTGAGTCCCGCAGCTAGAGTCCCTGCCCTTTGCAGATGGGACCCTTCGGAAGGGGGGCACTGAGGCTGCTGGTGCTGACTGCTGGTGCAGAGGACCTGGGGGCTCTAAAATACTCCACCTGTAGCTAATTAGGACAGTACATACCTGCGTTGCGTTGAATGACACAAGCCTTGGGGATGGCACAATTCCTCCCAGGCAGGCAGTGGCGGACTGGCCGTCGGGAGCACCGGGACATTTCCGTTTGGCCTGAGGGTCGTTTTGGCCTGCTGTGAATAGTCAACTTGACCAGCGATAATATAGCAAGCAGGAATGAGTTGACGAAGAATCCACACATCAGGCGCGACTCTCACTCTCTCGCTGCAGTGTCCCCGTAACATTTTAGACAAGTCGCACGTCGAAATGGACGGCCAGAAAAGGAAAGGTGGATCAGAGAGGGAGAGAATAAAAGAGAATAATGGACCAGGTCAGTCAAAAACACTAGCTAAAACACACACACACACACGACACCCAGCATGGCTAGCTAAGTAGCCTAGCTAATAATAGTGACACAACGACCGGTAGGCTAAACAGTTTGCATGTCTTACGTCTTCGTGGAGGAATTGTAGCAATGAGTGCAACATAGCAATCATAATATGACATTGAATATGTTTCAACTAGTAAGACTATGGACTTGCCAGCATTCAGTCATGACTCATGCCACATAAGCTAGGGAAAGTGCACATACACTGTACAGCGAAACAGGCTACAGCAACATAACCATAATACATCCATGAACGTAACACAGTAGTCTGTGTGACACAGCACAGGGAATGACAAAAATCATTAGCGCCATTAGTACCAGCATTACAAGTTATTACAATAATATACAGCTCTTGGAAAAATTAAGAGACCACAATTTTTTCCAGAGCTGTATTAATGTAGCCTACTGATACACTAATGATAGTGAGTATGATAATAGAGTCTTTTCTTTGCAAAGGTGGAAAAGGAAGCAGCAGCAACAGCACTAGAGCTTCAGGTGCTCCTGCAGAACTGGAGATGGTGGTCAGTTCAGAGTCAGACTCAGAGCAGGAACCTTCAGGTACAATTTAAGAGCACAAACCTAAACATGTAGGCTATGATTTTAGATTAATATGTGCTTTATTTATGAGATTATCAGTAGGACTGTAATCGGGGGGCATACAATCGATGACTGCACAAGTAATACAAGTTTAAGTTTAGGTTATTTACAATGTTAATCTCATTCTGCAGAGCAACCAGAGGTGCAGAGAGAGAGAAAGAGAGAGGTTCAGAGCCCAGTACAGGGAAAATAGAAAGGGACAGTGAAAGCACTGAAAATCCATTTGATTATTTTGCCCGTCCTCAGTCCAAGGATTTGACTTATTTTTTCAGTACCACCCAAAACAAACCCCTCAAAGAGTAATTCCCAATGTATTCCACTCAAAAGATGGTACAAACAGAAAATGGCTGACATACAATGAAGTAACTCACTCCTTGTTCTGCTCAGTATGTCTTGCATTCACAAAACTTTCAGCCAGTGATTGTGCATTTGTCAAAGGAGGCATGCAGGCTTGTAAACATCAGAGAGTACAGGAACATGAGAGAAGCAAGACCCATAGAGAAAGTGCAGATGCCTTTTTCCTCAGAGCCAGCAAAGCAGACATCCGTACCCTTCTGAGTGATAAGCAAATGTCAGATCAACGAGACCAGGTCAGAAAGAAGAGGCAGGTCATGGAACGTGTGATTGATGTAGTTAAAGTTGTTGGTAAATGTGGGCTTAGCTACAGTTGACACAGACACGGAGCTGCATATAACTTGGAAAACATGTCCGTCAATCATGGCAAGTTTCTTGAGCTTATATTGTTGCTAAGCAAATATGTCTGCCTACAAGAGCATGTTAGTGATTGCATTGAGAAGAGCAAGAAGCAGATGGGAAGTTAAGAAAGAGGGTCCTTGGTAACTATGATGTCCAAAACAACAGCAAATAAAGTAATTGAAGTCATCAGGATGTTGATTCAGCAGACACTTGCTTTTGAATTGAGAAAGGCAAGAATGTTCTCAATACAAATGGACACAACACAGGATTTAACATCCAAAGACCAGTATGCAGTAGTTCTGCGATATGTCACTGATGTTGTCCACGAGAGACTTATTGCTGTCATTGACTGTGAGTCATCGACTGGACAGTACTTTGTGGACCTTGTGAAACAGACTCTTGAGAAGATAGACATAGATATCAAACAGACAGAGCAGCTTATATGCAGGGACAATACTGGGGCTTCTCTGCATTGCTCACAGGAGAATCTCCTAACCAAGTACACATATGGTGTTACTCACATGTCCTCAACCTTGTGCTAACTGACACCACTGGGGTTGTTGTGGCAAGTGAATCCCTTTTCTCACTACTGAATGATATTGCAGTGTTCGTTCGAGATTCCTACAAATGCATGAAGCTATGGGAGGAAACCAGTGAGGACAGGAGACACAGACGGCTTGATGTAATTGGTGAAACCAAAGACGAGGCCTTGAGGAAAGTATTTGGAAGCTTTACAAAGCCTGACCGTGCACTTTACACGGATGTGGTCATCACAATGGAAAGAATTGAAAAGGATGTGACCATAAAACCTGCCATCCGAAGCAAGGCCCAAGGGTACAAAGTCGCCCTGGTACTAAGTCGCCCTGGATAAGGGCGTCTGCCAAGAAATAAAAATAATAATAATAATAATAATACAAGGATGCTCTCCTAAAGTATGAAACCATATTTACAGCTGAGGTTTTTCTCAGGATTTTTGAGCAGACGTCCCCTCTCTCTATATACTTGCAAACAAGTGGCATGGATATCGTAACAGCACAGCACTTGGTGACGGGAACAGAGGGTAACCGGAGAAAGTGTGCCCGGGACTTTGAGGGTGTGAAGAGGGCAGCAGACGACTTTGTTGAGTGGGCCAATGGCATTCTGGAGGAACTGCAGGACTTTGATACCGAAGCTCACACTGCTCTCCCAGAGAAGAGAACAAAAAAAAAGAAGAGAAAGCCAGGTGAGTTGGCAGAAGACAAGCCCATTGCTAATGCAGACATGGATTACAAAATCAAGATCCACAACGTGGTACTGGACACTGTTTTTGAAAGTATTCACCGCTGTTATTCAGCAAATGCAGTGCTGTGTGCAGATGTCTCCTGCATGAATCCGAAGCATTTTCCTGAGATCAGAAAAGGGCCTTCCAAAGACAGCCATGAAGGAGCTCAGCAAATGCTTACTGAAATTTGATGAACATGCCACTGTTAAGGCATTGCAGGCTGAACTGATCAGCCTTGCACAACAGTGGGAAAGACTGAAACAGTCAGTTGTAGGAGTACAACACCAGGGCTGCCATGGGAAGGCTTTGAGGATCCTGATGAAAGTGTGCAGTTGGTGAGCAGAAGTTGTCCTGCCTGATATGCTGCTATCTTCACATCATTGGTTTGGGCTACAAGTTCCTTCTCACCCTATCCATCACTCAGGTGGCTTGTGAGAGGACCTTCTCCACCCTGAAATTTGTGAAGAACTGCCTAAGAACCTATGCTTGATGCTTCAATATGAAGATAATCATTTGAACATTTGAGCTAACTCTGTATATCTCATTCTCTTTTTAAAAAGTGTAGGCTAATTGTTTTGTGTGTCTAGCCTTGTACATTTGTATGTGTTATGATTGGTGTATTCCTAGTGAGTTTTTGATGGTGCACCCATAGCCATAGCATACCTTGAAAACTCAGTGTTCAGATAGGCTACTTGTTGGTCAGTCCCAAATGTTTGTATTTTGTAATGTGGATAACTTTCTTCCCAGATGAACATAGTGGCCAAATTTATAACTAGTTTGGTACCCGTTACATCAACAAATAGGGTTAGCCTACAAAATTAGCGGTCTGGTGGTTTGCGTGAACAGGGTGGTCTGGGATGGAGTCAAAGTCCCGGCCTGAATTATTGTTTCAGTCCGCCCCTGCAGGCAGGAGTGCTAATAGTACAATGAATGGCTGCTTTGAATCTGAATACAGATAAAGAACGTGCCAGACACACGCAGTTAGCTCCCAACAATACTAAATAATAACAGCCTACAATGTAACTGCTTCTGATTTACAGAAACTGATTTACTACTGAAGAAGGACATGGCTTGATTGTAGAAAATATGTTAGAAGTGCCTTGGTTAAGAGAATATCAATTGGAATTTAAACACTCCAAAAGCATCTGAAAATGCAAATACCAGAGACTCTTCAATCTTCAATGTGATCCCATCTACAGTTTCTTATAAATGCAGTTCTCAAATCTTTTCAGAGGATGGGGTAGAGAATAGGGGTGGCGAATCCTTAAATGAAGATAGCAGAGCCTTATTGAGGAGTCCTGCAGTTAAACACCTTTTTCATATATTGGCAATACTATCCAGACATTTCCGTCAAATGGAGAGTCAGTGGCCATTAAACACATTATTAATCACACCAAAATTCCACCCCCTTGTTACTATGGTCTCCCCAGTTACCAGTGTAGATCACAATAGTCAGATCAGCAGGAATTTTATTTCCCCTTAGACTTCTTTCTAACATGCACATTCTCAAGGGTCAACCTTGATATATATATATAACTCTAACATATTTTATTTACTGAAAGTTTATATATGAATCAGTCTTGGATTCGAGGCAGGGACTCAAAAGGCCAAGGCCAAGGTCGAGGCGAGGAATGAAAAGGCCAAGGTCAAGGCTGGGAGCCTCAAGGCTGGGAGACTTTTAGGGCAAGGCCGGTCAAGGTCAATGATAAGCATTTTAAAAGACAAGACCACAGTCATGCAGTTTATCAATTGGGTTAGATGTAGACAGTTTTAATAACATTTGTACAACAGTAAACTGTGAAAGAGCTCTTTTCCAAAATGTAAGGTACAGCACATGTAAACACTTTACTCCATCAGAGTAGAAAACACAGCAAATTAAATGTTGACTAGATCAACATTCATTCAGAACCACACTGCTCACAAGAAAAACTTGGTTAAATTCCTAACAATACTTTAGTTTACTGTACAAAATAATTCCAGTTGTAATAATCAATAACTGTAATATTTGACATTTCATTCCCATTTCTCTCTCTCTAAACAAATTCATAATTGCATTTAATAATTATTTAGGCTACATATTACATGACTATATCGAAATTCAGCAATATGGAATGTGATCAATTATTTGTCCAATATGGTATTTTTTTTTTTTCAAATATATATATATATATATATATATATATATATTTATTGGTTCATTATTTCTATTATTAAATTAACAATACTTGCATTGTAATATTACATTTTTATATCTATTGACATACAATACATTTCAATATACAATAGTGTTAATAAGACTAACAGACTAACTACAGTACTAGTAAGAGTAATACAGCACCATGCGATTCAATTTCCTGATATAAAAATTGTATTGTATTGTATTGTAATTCTTTATATATAGTGTGCATTTAATTGTAAATCACCCTGGATTAGTTAATCTGCTAAAAATGTCTCTGTCTATTACAGGTGTGTATCAATACAGAAATCACGGTTTTCAACACTACAGTGCCCTTAATACAAAATAATTAGTTAGGGCTCTGGACTCAGGTCGTGGGTTCAATCTCAGGTGGGGGACACTGCTGACAGTGTCGGGGACAATAACATTTTTGGAAAACGGATTAATTGAAAAAAGCAAGATTCATAATCAGTTATCACTATAGGAAATTACATGTGGGCAATTTTACAGTCCTCGGAGTGAGGCCACCCGAGGCCACACCCCTGAGGTCAAGGTCAAGGGTGAGATGCTCACATGAGAAAGGTACCATGAAATGTCCCTGTCAGGACTATACCCGCCAGGACACAAACATCACTTCATTCTGGTTGGCCGTGAGGAATTGAATTACGATTGGCTCTCATTCACGTCCTGCTATTGGCTGCTGGAATCACCTTCTGTTTTAAATGTTTTTGGCGGACACTGTTACATCATTTGACTGCTAGCGGGTAGACGAAGATTATAAACTGCCGTTTTAGAAAAAAGTAGTTAATTATATACATCTGTAATCATGCTAAAATCACTAGCATGATTACACACACCAACATACACTTTGTATATTATCCTTCATTAAACTACATCGAATATTACTGCTTTAAAGTAACCTACAAAAAATAAACAGCAATTAGCTATCATCTGGGGAACGTAATCCAAAGTTTCTCTAATTAATTATATTTTTGACTTTCAACCAGAGCTTTTAACAAGAAACAAAAACTTGCAGTTTGCAGTATTTTCTGCAGGTCTTGTGGAAAGTAACCGATACCGAATGTTGTGAACTGTTTATTCCATGTGTGTTTATCATGACTTGTAAATGTCTGTGTGGAGTGTGCATGTTCTCCCTGTGTTTTCTCCCGTTTCTCAGCTTTCCTGCCAAAGCCGCTTTGGACAATGTAAATGGTGTGCAATACTAAATCAAATATTAACACCATATTCACAATATATGTATGTGTGTGTATCATGTAGTGTGTGTACATACACACACCTCTATATCTGTAACTATTTATCGTTATAGTATTATGCATTGTACTGACAGGGATATTGTAACCCACTTTGTCCTCACAGGGATATACCCCAGTGATGTGCAGTTTGCGAACGATTCGTTCTTTTTGAACGCCAGTGGCATTCAGTTACATGATCCATGAGATTAGATGTGTATGCAATAATATATACTGTACATAATGTGTGTGTGTGTTACAGTCTGTATTCATTGGGTATGTCAGCCAAGCAAAACAAAAATATATAATAAATCGCTATGAGGTCTGTTTTTGCACAAATTATGATTACTACTTGCAAGTCATCTTGAGGTAAATCAACAAAATGACCTATAATAACAAATATTAATAACAATTGAGATACACCTATGCGTAAGACATTTATGTAACAATATTGTTGTTATTATTATTATTATTATTATTATTATTATTATTATTATTTCTTAGCAGACGCCCTTGTCCAAACAATATATTAAATTTAATTTGATTAATTGTATTGGGTAAATAATGTTAATGCTGCAAACTGTTGTTATCTCCGGGATTTTAAATATATATTTGTCACAACTGTATTTAATTTAACCCAGTCAAATATAGACTTTTCGTAGCTTTTGTGGTGTGCAGTGAACAATTCGTTCTTTCCGGTTCAAGTCTATCTAACCAATCCTGATTCGGGCTGCATTGGTTCGAGTCACTGAATCAGCGAACGAAATGAACAAAATGAATCGATTCACTAAACTGAACTGAATCAAATTAATTGAGTCACTAAAAAGAATTGAACTGCCAATCACTAATATACCCACCTAGTCCTGACAGGAATATTATAACCCACTTTGTCCTGACAGGGATATTGTTGCCCACTTAGTCCTGACAGGGATACTGTTATACGTTTATGTTTCTGTAATCTGTTTATTTCGTCCAGCTCTTAAAAAAATGCATTATCTTTAATTTATTTGATCCTCGTATCATTAAATTATTGGTGGACACCAATGAGTAAACAGTGGGTCCAATGGCCTATTGTTTGTAAACTGTTTTATGTTTCTAATTTTAACTTTACTCTGACTTAGATGTCACATGGATTATTAAAATTAATTTTACATTCGGGATTAAAGCAGGAATATTTGATGTAGTTTAATGAAGGATAATATACAAAGTGTATGTTGGTGTGTGTAATTATGCTAGTGATTTTAGCATGATCACAAATGTATATAATTAACTACTTTTGTCTAAAACGGCAGTTTATAATCTTCATCTACCCGCTTGCAGTCAAATGATGTAGCAGAGTCGGCCAAAAGCATTTAAAACAGAAGGTGATTCCAGCAGCCAATAGAGCAGGTCACGAATTCAGTTCCTCACGGCCAACCAGAATGAAGTGATGTTTGTGTCCTGGCAGGGATAGTCCTGACAGGGACATTTCATGGTACCTTCCTCATGCGAGCGTACGAGACCCGGAAAACTGTCCTTGAGCCGGCCTCGAGGACCCAAGACTGATATGAATATCTTGGGCCATTGATGGATTTTAAAACAATAAAGTTTAGGAGGAGGAAAGCCTCCAATCTCACATTACTCATGATCCTAAGCACAATAAATTAAGTATTCGCTCAAGTACACAGACAAGCATACATATTGTGAAACTAGCTTCCCCTGCTTCAGTCACTACACTAAACATAGCGCTGCAATGATGCTCACCTCTTTGCAAAGTACGGCACTGAGAAATAGCATCCCTCCTCCTCCCCAGTGTCTGTCTGTGGAGCCAAAACTTTGTTCTATCCACTCTGTGAGGGGAAGGGGGGTTCCGATAGCCTCCTTATCATGGCAAGGCTGGTGTTCCCTCGGTCAAGCAGGGTCAAATAAACTTCCATTACATCAGCTACTAGTACTACTCGTACACTTATTTCTGTAGGGGAATGTCTGAATGTCTGACTTTCTAGTCGTGTGACCCTTGAATCTTTTTAGATATTGCACAGCTCTTATGAAGTTTGTTTATAATACTTCTTACATTTATTTTATTTCATTTGTTATAATATTTACTTACAAATTCTTTAGCTCCAGTCATGTACTGCACAGTGTTTACAGTTAAAATAAGTGTCTATTTTAAGTGATAAAAATAATGATTATAAGAAAACCTATTTAATCTTGACATTAAAACATACTTTTACATGACAGCTTTTTCCACGTAGCTTATTTGGTCAAAGACAGATGTTCAAGGTATTGTATGATACAGTGGGGGAAAAAAGTATTTGATCCCCTGCTGATTTTGTACGTTTGCCCACTGACAAAGAAATGATCAGTCTATAATTTTAATGGTAGGTGTATTTGAACAGTGAGAGACAGAATAACAACAAAAAAATCCAGAAAAACGCATTTCAAAAAAGTTATAAATTGATTTGCATGTTAATGAGGGAAATAAGTATTTGATCCTCTATCAATCAGCAAGATTTCTGGCTCCCAGGTGTCTTTTATACAAGTAATGAGCTGAGATTAGGAGCACTCTCTTAAAGGGAGTGCTCCTAATCTCAGCTCGTTACCTGTATAAAAGACACCTGTCCACAGAAGCAATCAATCAATCAGATTCCAAACTCTCCACCATGGCCAAGACCAAAGAGCTGTCCAAGGATGTCAGGGACAAGATTGTAGACCTACACAAGGCTGGAATGGGCTACAAGACCATCGCCAAGCAGCTTGGTGAGATGGTGACAACAGTTGGTGCGATTATTCGCAAATGGAAGAAACACAAAATAACTGTCAGTCTCCCTCGGTCTGGGGCTCCATGCAAGATCTCACCTCGTGGAGTTTCAATGATCATGAGAACGGTGAGGAATCAGCCCAGAACTACACGGGAGGATCTTGTTAATGATCTCAAGGCAGCTGGGACCATAGTCACCAAGAAAACAATTGGTAACACACTACACCGTGAAGGACTTAAATCCTGCAGCGCCCGCGAGGTCCCCCTGCTCAAGAAAGCACATGTACAGGCCCGTCTGAAGTTTGCCAACATCTGAATGATTCAGAGGAGAACTGGGTGAAAGTGTTGTGGTCAGATGAGACCAAAATCTAGCTTTTTGGCATCAACTCAACTCGCCGTGTTTGGAAGTGGAGGAATGACCCCAAGAACACCATCCCCACCGTCAAACATGGAGGTGGAAACATTATGCTTTGGGGGTGTTTTTCTGCTAAGGGGACAGGACAACTGCACCGCATCAAAGGGACGATGGACGGGGCCATGTACCGTCAAATCTTGGGTGAGAACCTCCTTCCCTCAGCCAGGGCATTGAAAATGGGTTGTGGATGGGTATTCCAGCATGACAATGACCCAAAAGACACAGCCAAGGCAACAAAGGAGTGGCTCAAGAAGAAGCACATTAAGGTCCTGGAGTGGCCCAGCCAGTCTCCAGACCTTAATCCCATAGAAAATCTGTGGAGGGAGCTGAAGGTTCGAGTTGCCAAGCGTCAGCCTTGAAACCTTAAACCTTAACCTTAACCTTTGAGAGGATCTGCAAAGAGCAGTGGGACAAAATCCCTCCTGAGATGTGTGCAAAGCTGGTGGCCAACTACAAGAAAGGTCTGACCTCTGTGATTGCCAACAAGGGTTTTGCCACCAAGTACTAAGTCGAAGTGGTCAAATACTTATTTCCCTCATTACATGCAAATCAATTGATAACTTTTTTGAAATGCGTTTTTCTGGATTTTTTTGTTGTTATTCTGTCTCTCACTGTTAAAATACACCCACCATTAAAATTATAGACTGATCATTTCTTTGTCATTGGGCAAACGTACAAAATCAGCAGGGGATCAAATACTTTTTTCCCTCACTGTAGATGGTTTGAATCTCAACCTTACCACTATACTGGTATTAGTGACGTAGTTAGACACTTCAATGGGTATTTTATCACTGTTATCCTGCAACCCACAGTTTGAGTTACAAATTATAAGATTAACATAAGTAAAAATTATTCTTAAATTGCAAACACAATATATTCACCATTCAGGTCAATATTTAAAAAAAAAAGTGAAATTAAGAATAGTCACTTGTGCCCAGTATAACAATTTTATTGATTAATTATTAAGAGTAGAGTTCCAGAACACGGTGTAGCAAACCAACGTAATTTAAGTACAGTACTAGTATGTTTTTCTTGTTGATAATTATTTTCATGAAATACTGTTCAGTTGACCTTTAGGATCCTACTCCTGAGACATCATTGACTTCTGCCAGTTGCTAGGGTGCAGCGCACAGCTGACAAAATGCTGAAAGAGTTGGGTAGGGAGATTGTCTGGACGTACCATGATGCTCAATATGTGTAACCGTTTGTTGACCTTGAGGTTCGACCATTATCAGTAAAGGCTGTGTCCACCCTCGGCTTGAAACAAACATGCTGCTATTTGTGTTCCAATACACTAGAGATGAAACCAGTATTTATAATTATTGTTATTATAATTATGAATAATACTGCTACTACTACTACTACTACTACTACTACTACTACTAATAATAATAATAATAATAATAATAATGATAATACAATTCATGGGTTTATGGTATCTGCCCAATAAAATACATTTTTGTAAATGTGATGGTCTGTCCCATGCATTGGTGTAGGTTTGGTTTCAGAATTGGGGGGGGACGCATCCAATATGCCTATGGAGCCGGACACACATTATTGGAGGGGACAATTAAATGTTCTCTCATCATTGGGGGGGATGCGTCCCCCCCATTCCCCATAAACCTACGCCTATGGTCCCATGGTATAAAGATGTGAAAAATTAAGTCAGTTTAAAATGCAGTAGTATTTTCTGAATGTTAACTAAGAAATCCAAATTTGAATTACTGTTCAGTTTTTTAAATATTTTAAGATTTCTGCTTGACTTTCTATTCACCAATACAATGAGGTTGCATGACAAATGTTGAAATAAACGTGAGATTTATTTGGATAGCTGTTTGTTAGTGACGTAAATGGAAGTGTTTTCTGCATAACTATAGGTTCTACTCTGTTGTATTCTAGAATCAGTTTTCAACTCCTCAGACTTTTAAATATGTTCTTGTTTTCATGTTCACAAATTCTTTTACAGGCATTTTAGCTTCACACTGATCTCTAGCAAATGATCTCATCCATATGACAAGATGTCAAAATGCACATGGCATCCGTCAATTCTGGTATCAGTCTTCTGTCAGTTAATTTCCATAGGTTTTATTTGGCAATTTCAAGTAAAGAATTTAGAAGACATAATCCAGCTATTCTGAGATGTACTGAAATGTAGTGTGCTGCATATTCTAAGGTATGACTTTAACTCTACAATCTTAATAATATAATATAATAATAACCATATAGGTATTACCATAGATGTGATTGTGAATCTAAAATTTATAAATGATTGACTGCATTCTTGTGTAAAAGCTTACCACTTTTTGAGCTGGAATATCAATTTTGTATTTATATATACAGCTCTGGAAACAATTAAGAGACCACTGCATTTTTTTCTTAAATCAGCATCTCTACATGTATGGCAGCCATTCCATTCCATTCAAATTTTTATTTGGAATTTGGGAGAAATGTTGTCAGTAGTTTATAGAATAAAACAAAAATGTTCATTTTACCCAAACACATACCTATAAATAGAAAAACCAGATAAACTGATAATTTTGCAGTGGTCTCTTATTTCTTTCTAGAGCTGTATATACACTCACCTAAAGGATTATTAGGAACACCATACTAATACTGTGTTTGACCCCCTTTCGCCTTCAGAACTGCCTTAATTCTACGTGGCATTGATTCAACAAGGTGCTGAAAGCATTCTTTAGAAATGTTGGCCCATATTGATAGGATAGCATCTTGCAGTTGATGGAGATTTGTGGGATGCACATCCAGGGCATGAAGCTCCCGTTCCACCACATCCCAAAGATGCTCTATTGGGTTGAGATCTGGTGACTGTGGGGGCCAGTTTAGTGCAGTGAACTCATTGTCATGTTCAAGAAACCAATTTGAAATGATTCGACCTTTGTGACATGGTGCATTATCCTGCTGGAAGTAGCCATCAGAGGATGGGTACATGGTGGTCATAAAGGGATGGACATGGTCAGAAACAATGCTCAGGTAGGCCGTGGCATTTAAACGATGCCCAATTGGCACTAAGGGGCCTAAAGTGTGCCAAGAAAACATCCCGCACACCATTACACCACCACCACCAGCCTGCACAGTGGTAACAAGGCATGATGGATCCATGTTCTCATTCTGTTTACGCCAAATTCTGACTCTACCATCTGAATGTCTCAACAGAAATCGAGACTCATCAGACCAGGCAACATTTATCCAGTCTTTAACTGTCCAATTTTGGTGAGCTTGTGCAAATTGTAGCCTCTTTTTCCTATTTGTAGTGGAGATGAGTGGTACCCGGTGGGGTCTTCTGCTGTTGTAGCCCATCCGCCTCAAGGTTGTACGTGTTGTGGCTTCACAAATGCTTTGCTGCATACCTCGGTTGTAACGAGTGGTTATTTCAGTCAAAGTTGCTCTTCTATCAGCTTGAATCAGTCGGCCCATTCTCCTCTGACCTCTAGCATCAACAAGGCATTTTCGCCCACAGGACTGCCGCATACTGGATGTTTTTCCCTTTTCACACCATTCTTTGTAAACCCTAGAAATGGTTGTGCGTGAAAATCCCAGTAACTGAGCAGATTGTGAAATACTCAGACCGGCCTGTCTGGCACCAACAACCATGCCACGCTCAAAATTGCTTAAATCACCTTTCTTTCCCATTCAGACATTCAGTTTGGAGTTCAGGAGATTGTCTTGACCAGGACCACACCCCTAAATGCATTGAAGCAACTGCCATGTGATTGGTTGGTTAGATAATTGCATTAATGAGAAATTGAACAGGTGTTCCTAATAATCCTTTAGGTGAGTGTATATATATATATATATATATATATATATATATACACACACATACATACATTTAAATAAACTGAGACTATATATGTATTTGTCCACATATATTGTAACATTTGTACTTTATTTTTATTTTTTATTTTATTTTTAAATGTATAGATGTGTTTTTCCCACTTCTACAATATCATGAGGGCAGTTTTGGAAATAGACAACAAAAAAGCTTTCTTTAATTAGACATAGCAAGGATATGATAAATTAGGCTAATCTTTGGTTGGCTTTCCGAATGCCGAATCTTTTGATATATTGAATCATGTTTAAGACAGGATATAATCAAAACAGTTTGCGCATTGGTGGAATGTAGCTTCTTTTGTATTTTTACTTCTTCATTGCCCAAAATATATTTATTATGCATTAGTTAGCTTCAGAAATGAAATTGTCCCTTCCCAACAACACATACACTTGAGGTTGTTAAAGACACTTCTTGCACTCTAATCAAATTGATTATTTTAAATTTGTACTTTTACACTCCCAAAGCCACTTGAAGGACACAGCTTTTTTAATGATGCATCTAACTATTTTCTGTGTCCACTTTGTGCCTTTGTATTAGGGCTATTTGGAAGCTGTCAAGAGTAAATGGTGTTTCAGAAATAAGAGAATTACATACACTTACACTTAACTGCCTTGTTCACTCTATTTTTGTATCACAACACTTTGCCTTTAATATATGTATAGGTTTACTACTTTTGGACTATTCCTACCTTTAAAACTGTTATTAGTGTTGACTATCTATGTCTATGTTATCAAAATATGTTATATCAGTATGATCTAATGACGATTCAAGCATTTAATAATAATCCCTTTCCATTTAAAGGATATGGTTTAAATTGCAATCAAGTGATACAGAGAGAGTAACTAGCCAATACAAATAAGGACTCATTGAGACCAAAAGTCTTTTTAAAGCTCTCTATATTTTAACAGTTGGCATATTAAAGATGAAGTGTTTTGAAAGATAAACCTGGAAATACCAAGCCTTTATATAAAGCATAAACTCATGACAAAATGTAACTAATAAACCGTGAACAGTTCCCAGAGGATGACGGATATTACACACAATTTTACACATTATTTTAGATCTATCTAACCAAATTAACTGTAAATTTCACTCAGCTGCTGCTGTGATATTTAACAGTATTAGGAAGATTAAATTAATGTTGATAATCATGTGGTTCATTAATACAATAACAAAATTCAAATCAGTTATGTTAAAATGTTCGTAGCTAAGGACAGAAAACTTACCTATGTGTCTGCCTACAAATACATTCCTTTTAGCAGTAAAAATTAAATTATTTAAAAACAACCAGCACTATTTGAACTGCATGACAACATATATTTTGTTACACAATTCAATTTAAACCTCAAAACAAACTATTCTAAATTGTGGACAGTGCATACACTGCTGTAAAAAGCATCATATCTCAGCCCTGCCATAGATTAGAGGCAATGCCCTAATTCATTCTGAACTCCCTTCTATCCTCTATCATTGGTAACATTTTAAATTACTTGGACCCCCGGATTATTCAAGTGCCTGTGTCAGAGAATACATCAGCAGAAGTTTCACAGTTGAGCTTTTGTGCTTCCAGGTTGCAATACATTTTTCAGACATTAAATCCTGCAGAGTACTGCCACCAGCAGTGACACTTTTCACGACCAGGGAACTGGTGGGCAGTGTTGTGGCTGCAGAAATTCCAACGATGAGTGAAAATAGCACACCTGGCAGAAAGTCTTTAGCTCCCTAACTTCAGTAAGTGGATGACAAAAATTAAAATTCTGTAACTATGATTCATATTATTAAATTAAATGCACATTTTATGCTAATGGATGAATACATTTGGTGGCAGTCAGAATCTTAAAATAAGTCTTTGCTTGAAGATAAGCACACCAGTCTGTAACTGCCTCAGCTTCTTTCCCCCAGGGGTGATCAGCTCTACTTCAAACACCTGCTCCTCAACCAGATTGTTAAACGAGCTGCAAATATTGTTCCACATGACAGAAATGCCATGCTAAAGGGTCCTCATTGTTAGTTTCTGAATATGCGAATTATCAAAGCAGAAAGGGTAACTTAAAATATTTGAGCAAAGAAAAAAACACAAAAAACTGTCAGTGCCAGGGGATTTGGATGTCACTGAACAAAAAAGCAGGAAGGTTTACATTTTTGTGTCTTAAGTCAGGGCTGTAGATATTTGGTGCTGCCTGCACCTGTGTCTTGCTCTTCATGTGAATTTCCCATGTTAAACCAGGCAATCCTAATAAGTCACAACCCTGGTATACACAACTTTCCCACAGACTGAGAGGCCTGTCTTATTTATTCCCCCCCAGATAATCAGCAACATGGACCCTCAGGTGACGAATGGGCCGAGCGCCACTACGGCTAACGGGCCTTCCAGTAACAGTCGGAGCTGCCCCTCCCCTATGCAGACTGGCAGTGTCACTGACGACAGCAAGACCAACCTCATTGTCAACTACCTGCCCCAGAACATGACCCAAGAGGAGTTCCGCAGTCTGTTCGGCAGCATCGGAGAGATCGAATCCTGCAAGCTGGTCCGAGACAAGATCACAGGTAAATAATTCAGGGGAAGAGAAGTGTAAAGGTGGATGAGAGGAGGGACTGAGGTGGGCTTCCTGTTATTGCTGAACTCGTTTTTTTGTTGTTGTTTTTTTAATCATGGATTCAGGGTGCCTTATCCAGGATTGACACACATTCTGAAATAATATTTATAAGAAACATCTGGCCATGACAGCCAAAATGAGAATTACATTAATTTAAGAAATAAGTTTGCGAAGCACAAATTGTGATATTGGAACTTGCTATTTTCACGATTGTGATTTGTCCACTTGGTGAAAGTAAATAACCTTCATACTTCTTTGTACAGTTTTCCTGGATATTTAATTCTCTAATAAACACATTTTTCATTAGTACTATATTGTTGAAATAAAGGGGAAACAGCATATTGGGCAGGTCAGCTGCTTTAAATCACCCACAAGACAGCAAGCAGTCAAGTCACTGTGGAAAAATGTTTGGCTTTGGCTTTGGCTAAGATGAGGCTAGAACAGATTTATCATGATCTTTAAATGATAAGAGTTGAAATCCTGCCTTTTGTTTGTCAAATCCTCTCCAACACGGTACTGTTTGTTATATAATGTATCACTCTGACACGCTTCTAGTGTTGTGATGTCTGTGAGACAACTGGAATTCAAACCATGTGTTCCTCAAGCTGTATGAACCTACAGAAACAAATGATTGTTCACATTGTAGTAAAACAGTCTGTCAATGTTGTCAGTTGTAGAATATAGATATATATGTATATAAATATAAATAAATATATATATATATATATATATATATATATATATATATATATATATTTTATATATACACAAAGTAGATATATGCTGTATATATATTTAAAAACAAACACATAGTAAGATGTAGGGCTGCAACAACTAATCGATTAAATCGATTACGTTGATTATTAAAAATCGTTGGCAACGAATTTCATCGTGGATTAGTTGGGTCTACCGGAGCTGCAGCTACACCAGTGAAAAGCCATGAAAGTCTTCTAAAGTATTGGAGCACTTTACACTGAACACATCAAAGAAGACAGTTTGTTGCAATATGTGCAAAGCTCAACTCACATGGTGCGGGAGCGCGACAATGATGCATGAGCACCTGAAGAGAAAACACACGGAGCCATGATGACAAAGGATGAAGACGCTCAGCTGGTACAGACATCCCAAAAGTTGTCCGTCAATGACATGACACTTTTTATTATTATTATTATTATTATTATTATTAATAATAATAATAATAATAATAATAATAGTACACTTTGGATCCGCTATGCCAGTTTCTTTACCTCCTCAACTACATTATTATTATTAATATTTATATTATACATTTTATTTATAACGCAATCTTATATAGATGTTAAAAAAATATATATTACACACCTCACCATAAACACAAAAGCAGAGTGTATGTTTCAACGTTAAACTATTTATTTAAAACCATTTATTTACTTAACCACTGTCTAGAATTATTATAAAAAATATATACCTCCATAGTCCAGTATTGGACTGTTGATGTAGAAAAGCCTGTAAACACTGAATTTAATGTTTACTTTATTTTTATCTACTCTTTTATTTTGTATCAAAATACTTTAGCACCTTTCAAACTGAAGAGTAAAACAGCTTTTGTTTTGAGATCAATGTAAAAACACCTGTTAATATACAGTGAGGGAAAAAAGTATTTGATCCCCTGCTGATTTTGTATGTTTGCCCACTGACAAAGAAATGATCAGTCTATAATTTTAATGGTAGGTGTATTTTAACAGTGAGAGACAGAATAACAGCAAAAAAATCCAGAAAAACGCATTTCGAAAAAGTTATAAATTGATTTGCATGTTAATGAGGGAAATAAGTATTTGACCCCTTCGACTTAGTACTTGGTGGCAAAACCCTTGTTGGCAATCACAGAGGTCAGACCTTTCTTGTAGTTGGCCACCAGGTTTGCACACATCTCAGGAGGGATTTTGTCCCACTCCTCTTTGCAGATCCTCTCCAAGTCATTAAGGTTTCGAGGCTGACGTTTGGCAGCTCGAACCTTCAGCTCCCTCCACAGATTTTCTATGGGATTAAGGTCTTGAGACTGGCTAGGCCACTCCAGGACCTTAATGTGCTTCTTCTTGAGCCACTCCTTTGTTGCCTTGGCTGTGTGTTTTGGGTCATTGTCATGCTGGAATAGCCATCCACGACCCATTTTCAATGCCCTGGCTGAGGGAAGGAGGTTCTCACCCAAGATTTGACGGTACATGGCCCCATCCATCGTCCCTTTGATGCGGTGCAGTTGTCCTGTCCCCTTAGCCGAAAAACACCCCCAAAGCATAATGTTTCCACCTCCATGTTTGACAGTGGGGATGGTGTTCTTGGGGTCATTCCTCCTCCTCCAAACACGGCGAGTTGAGTTGATGCCAAAAAGCTCGATTTTGGTCTCATCTGACCACAACACTTTCACCCAGTTCTCCTCTGAATCATTCAGATGTTCAATGGCAAACTTCAGACGGGCCTGTACATGTGCTTTCTTGAGCAGGGGGACCTTGCGGGCGCTGCAGGATTTAAGTCCTTCACGGCGTAGTGTGTTACCAATTGTTTTCTTGGTGACTATGGTCCCAGCTGCCTTGAGATCATTAACAAGATCCTCCCGTGTAGTTCTGGGCTGATTCCTCACCGTTCTCATGATCATTGAAACTCCACGAGGTGAGATCTTGCATGGAGCCCCAGACCGAGGGAGACTGACAGTTATTTTGTGTTTCTTCCATTTGCGAATAATCGCACCAACTGTTGTCACCTTCTCACCAAGCTGCTTGGTGATGGTCTTGTAGCCCATTCCAGCCTTGTGTAGGTCTACAATCTTGTCCCTGACATCCTTGGACAGCTCTTTGGTCTTGGCCATGGTGGAGAGTTTGGAATCTGATTGATTGATTGCTTCTGTGGACAGGTGTCTTTTATACAGGTAACGAGCTGAGATTAGGAGCACTGCCTTTAAGAGAGTGCTCCTAATCTCAGCTCGTTACCTGTATAAAAGACACCTGGGAGCCAGAAATCTTGCTGATTGATAGGGGATCAAATACTTATTTCCCTCATTAACATGCCAAACATTTTATAACTTTTTTGAAATGCGTTTTTCTGGATTTTTTTGTTGTTATTCTGTCTCTCACTGTTAAAATACACCTACCATTAAAATTATAGACTGATCATTTATTTGTCAGTGGGCAAACGTACAAAATCAGCAGGGGATCAAATACTTTTTTCCCTCACTGTATAAACTATATTACCCTTTATTTTTGGCACGTCTTCTTTTGGTTTTATAACTGCCATCTCAAGCATTATGCAAGATGAGGAGGAACTCAAAATTAGAATTAGTAATCGACAGATTAATCGATTATCAAAATAGTCGTTTGTTACAGCCCTAGTAAGATGAAGATCATTTGTCCAAGTGACAGATACAGATGTCTATTCTGATGCATTGTTAATTCATTTGTTGGCTTCGTAAAATTTTGAATGTAGTGCAAATTCATATTTGTATCCATTGCCGCTGGCAGTAATAATTATAATAATAATTAAAATATTTTTATATATATATATATATATATATACTAAACTGATATGAATCCCTATACTATGTATGATCAGGTCTGATCATCCTCAAAGCCCCATATTGAAAATACATAGTTTCATTAAACAAATTTGAAATGATGATGCCAGGAATTATTTTATCTATGGATCAGTAGTGTTCTTTTTTTGTAAACATGAATAATATAACTGTAATTGGTAACTACCCCATGCTACTAGTCCTTTAATCTGATATTAAAATAATATTTATATAATTATTTCTCTGCAACATTGATTATGACTGGTAAACATACAACAAACATACAGCAAAATAAAAAATACATAAATAGAATAAAGTAAAAATAAAAATAGAACATTAACAGTGCTCTAAAATAATGTAAATGGAAATTTAAATTTAAATAAACCATGGTATGGAGGAGAGAAAAACTAAAATCCCCTATGGATGGCATGTAGGAGAAAAATCTCTGGGGGTCCATGACTGTCCATGACTGTCCAGGCCTAATGGTTGCCTCCCCTCCAGGCAGTATAGTTGTTACATCAGGCCCTCAGGGGTAGGGGGGTTGGTTGAACCATCAACAGCCCTTGGGTGACGATGGCTCGTCAGATCTTGGGGTGTTGGGTGCCTTGTCAGGCTTCCACGGTGGGGGACGGGGTGCCTCGTTGGACCCTCAGTTTTTGGGCCTTATAACTAAATGCTCTACCACCGTCTTCTTGGGATCTCAATAGCTGACCTGGAGTGTATTCGATAAGGAGATCTTTTAAGTAGGGAGGTGCTAGTCCCTTTAGTGCTTTAAATGCTAGTAAGAGAACTTTAAAGTATATTCTGTAGCGCACGGGGAGCAAGTGAAGAGAAGCTAATATTGGAGTGATCTGTTCATGTTTTGTTGTTTTAGTAAGCATTCTTCCAGCAGCATTTTGGACTAACTGAAGTGCAGCAATAGCTCCGTTTGTGCTACCTGAGAGACTGGCATTACAGTAATCCAATCTACATGTAACAAATACATGTATCAGTTTCTCAGTGTCATGTAATGAGAGGAATTGTCTTAGTCTAGCAATGTTTCTAAGCTGGAGGAAGGAAGATCTCGACACATTCTGAATGTGTGATTCAAAGGATAGATCATGGTCACAGATGACACCCAGGTTTCATGCCATCTCCTTAGTTTTGTCAGTGTATGATGAACAATTAGATTTTTGTCCCCTAAAATTAGGACTTCTGTATTATCAGAATTAAGCATAAGAAAATTACTTGTCATAATTTTTTTTATCTTGGACAGACAGCAGATTAGTGTTTCTATGTCTATGGCATTGTTGGGACAACAACTGACAAATAATTGTGTGTCGTCTGCGTAACTGTGAAACTTAATATTATGTCATCGAATTATATCATCTAAAGAGCGCATGTACAATGAAAAAAGTATAGGTCCGAGGACTGAGACCTGTGGGACTCCATACTTAACTTCAGTTACATTTGAGTGGTTTTCATTAATCTATACATATTGGAGTCTGTTTCACAGGTATGATTTAAACCATGAATAGAACATTGTGAGATAGGCCAACAAGGTTTTCTAAGCGGTGTATTTGGTGGTCAACATGACTCCAGAACCTGTTAATATTTTTTGTTTGCAATTTTTTTGTGGTAAGCCAGGACAAGATTGCAGTTTTATCCTGATTTACACTGTGAATCATGCCCCAGAAACTCATTATTTGGTGAATAAATTGCAGGTTCTGTTCACATTTCTAAATATACATATTGTGGCAGGTTGGGGGGCCTGTTGGGGGGCCTTGTTTGTAGGTGGGGTCTGGTCTTGAAACACAGTAGGGAGGCAGGCAGAGGGTACAAAACAGGCATGCTGTTGGTTTATTGCTTTCCTCAATGGCAGGCACAGTGTCAAAACTAACAAAACAAAACCTAGCTCTGGTCGAGCACTAATTAAACATCAACAGTTCCTAACTAAGAGACAAACAGTAATAATAAGTACAAAAAGGATGAGGCAGATTCGTAATCAAAGTTCATTACCGGTAGGAGACAGACAGTCTGGGGTTCAAGAGTGAGAATGCCAACCTGAGTTGTACTGACTGACAAGTGGTGGTTCTAGACCATTTCCGATGGGGGGGCCTGGCTGGGGCCAGTTGTAATATTAAGGGTTGCATGAATTTCTCCACGGTGCTTGAATAGGGGGGTGTTTTGTCCACGATGTTAGCCGGGGTGGGGGGGGGGGGGGGGGTGCTGACAGTGTTTTGTCCGTGGTGGCAGCAGGGGGGATGCTGACGGTGTTTTGTCAGCAGTGATAGGTGACAGTTAGGTGGACCACGGGGGGCAAACTTGCTGTCACAGGGGCACTGGCCCCCCCTCAGAACCGCCCCTGCTGACTGACTGACTTTAATTTGGCCTTGATAGAGAGTGAAAGAGACAAATTCCTTCAGATTTGTAGCTTCAAGTTAAAGAATCTCTGACTGTTTAAGCATAACAAATTGCAGCATAATAAACTAACTGCTTCCAGATACTTCTGCAGCAGACACAAATATGAAAATACAACCCTAAGTGTGAATTGTGCTTTCCTACCAATTAACCAACTGTAAATATTCCGGCACCACAAACCACGACAGCTCATGCACTCACTAAGAAATGCCTGTCATGTGGGAAATCGCTCCAAGACCAGCCAGGGAGGGAGATGCAATGCAAAACAGTCTGAGTGGTTTATTCTACTCTGGAGTTTAAAGCAGCTGCAGGATTTGAATCCAGTTAGCTCAGGCTGTGCTCCAAGTAATTATTCTGAACAGGAGGCGCAGCGGCTGCTAGATTTCAGCTGGCCTGGAGATTCCTCGCTATATGGAGAGCAGAGGTGTGTAAACAGCATTCCCCAGTTAATAATGTTTCTAATCTAGGACTAGTGGGTGTGTGGGTGGCAAGCAGATGGATGGGGAGGTTATTCTGAGATAATGCCAGATAATGGCTTCCATTTTATATCCTACTTAGTGACACTTTGCACTTGATAATCTCATTAAAAAAGCCAGGCTAATGCCATCAGTTTAGGAGGAGAGTACTGAGTGGCTGTGTGTCTGGACTACATCACATTTTGACCAGGAGGCACAGGCACTAGATTAGGTGTCAAAGTGAAGTACACAAGCCTAGGCTTCAAGTGCTCTTTGGTGTGCTGTCAGGTTTTAGGCTGTGATTTGTGTGCTCACTACTATATGTTCTCTTGCAGTTCATCCTTGATGCATGTAATTTACGGCCAAATTAAAAATAGGTTAATTTCCAATTTTAAATCTAAAATCATCAATGTTGTCAGAAACCCTTCTAAATGTACATAGTTTAATCAATCCCTAAGTTCAATTAGATTATGGTGTATACAGTATTTGGTATGTATTACATATTTTGGGGACATTGCAGATTAAATGTGGATTGACATTGAACTTTGATTAATAAACATATGTACTTTTAAACAGTAAAGTTGTTGTAGTCAGTCAAATGGGGACTTTCAAAAAGTATTATGTAACTTCAATTTTGCTGTTCCAGCTTATTCATAGTTTTCATCTTAATTTGTTTCTTTTTTAGGTAATTCTCCAAACAAAACTGATTTTGAGAAGGCTACGAAAAGATACAAGCTCATTTCAACTGTAATGTTTACTATATTTTTATTTTAATCAAGGCTAAGTGAGAATACAAAATGTTTCTCCCACAGTTAATATTATTTTGGTTAATATTATTGCTGTGTATTCAAATTAATAAGACAGTTCCTATAAAAAGATAAACACTACTGTATGTGATTAGATACAATATATGCAAATCTGTTATAAACGGCTTTGGATTAATTTAGCATTCTAATCAAAGCTTCATTCCAAATGTATTCTTCTTGGTTTTTGTTTCATACAGTAGCAATGAGGACAGCTTTTCCTGAAAATGAGAATGTTACTGCTTGAACAATCATTCATACCAGACTGGAATTAATAAGCACATAGAAAAATAAAGCCACCTTCTGATAAGGCCATGAAAATTTAATGATTGCACACTAACTGATTATTGTTTTTATAGTTTTAGCAGCATTTCTTGCAAATAGTTTTGTACAATCTAAATACAAAATAAAGTAAACAAATTATTATTATTTAACTTCAAGCATACATTACCAATATTTTGCTCTCCTACAATACTTTGGCAGTGCCCGGAAAATTACTTTTTAGCCCCCATGGATACAAAACCATTAATTTCAGTAGTATTAAGAATGATCGGTTGTCCCAACACTTACGAATGATTACGAATAATACTAATAATTTATACAAATTAATGTACATTTACAAAATGAAAACAACATATATATATATATATATATATATATATATATATATATATATATATATATATCACCCAATTGTCCTTTATACAGCCATCCATTACAAGGCATTCCTTATATATCACCAGTTTTTCCTTTTGAACATTTGAGTACAAATGTATAGCTGACTCTCTCAATATCACTCAACATCATTGATAATGCTATCCCTGCCTACTGCCAATTTCAATGTCTGTACCAGAATTGCCAGTATAATTAGCAAGGACCATTTTACAATTAAAACTGTGCATGTTGGTAATTGTAAATTCCTGACTACATTTAAAACAGCCCAGTTAGCTTAAGAAGTAGTCTTCACGCAGTATAACCCTATACAGTAAGAAACAGTATACAAGGTTTAAAACAGCTTACATTACAGGGCCTTTAAATATCCAAATCACACATTTTATTTATGTTAAAGTCTGCCCAAGATGGTATAATATTATTATTATAAAATAAAGTACTTTGAACTGCATAATGTACAATTCCCTGTTCCCAAGCTAAAATATCTCTGAATAAACAAATTATTGCTGATATTGTAGTCCGAATGCAAAAATGGTCCGCCGAATGCAAAAATGGTCCGCCAGTGGTGTCAGTTCTAAAAAAAATGAGTGATGGAGTGAATCTATTTAGAATTCTGTTATATATGTTTCAATTTAATTAGTTTGTGCATGTGATTCATTTGTAGGCGAGTGATCATTTTGAACTTAGTGAATAATATGGATATTTATCCATTAGCTTACTATCCAGACCCCTAGTAATATTTCACAATGATCATACATAATCATACATAATAAGCTTTCCTTAGGTATAATGTGCAGTTGTATATCATGGTTATGTTGGAATATGTGTAATTAATGGTTTAATGATTATTAATAATTTTTCAGGGTAGGAACTGTAGAAATAATGCATAGGGTGTATCCATGGTAACCAGACTCCTTGCTTAGTACACAAAAAATATAATAAAATTGTATATTTCCAACAGTATGCAAAAAAATGAGGGAAATTATGTATAGACCGCTAACTCAAATATTCCAAAAGACACTTAGAATAGGGGATGTGCCAACTGACTGGAAGACAGCAAATGTCATACCAATTCACAAGAAAGGGGACAAAACTAAGCCAGGGAATTACAGACCAATCAGTCTCACCTGCATTACTTGTAAAATGTTGGAAAAAATGAATAAATGGAAAATAGAGGAGCATCTTAGTCTGCATGGATTTAGACGAGGCAGATCATGTCTTACTAATTTAATAGAATTTTTTGAACATGCAACTGCAGCTGTAGATCAGGTGAAAGCATATGATATGATATACTTTGATTTTCCAAAAGCTTTTGATAAGGTTCCACACCAAAGTCAAATTGGAAGCTGTAGACATTCAGGGTAATGTAAGTAGATGGATTATGAACTGGTTGATGTATAGGAAACAGAGGGTGGTGATAAGAGGAGTTGCTTCTAACTGGAATGAGGTTGTTAGTGGAGTTCCACAGGGATCAGTATTAGGGCCTTTGCTTTTTCTAATCTATATTATATATATACAATCTCGGCAGCACAGGTTATTCGAAGGGACTTAGATAATATTAATTTGTGGGCTGACACCTGGCAGATGAAATTCACTGTGGACAAGTGCAAGGTATTAAATGCAGGTAACAAAAATATCCACTATAATTACACTGAGAGGAACAGAACTAGATGAAGTAACGCATGAGAAAGACCTAGGAGTCTACATGGACTCCTCACTTTCTCCATCCAAACAATGTGGGGAAGCAATAAAAAAGGCAAACAGAATATGAGGGTATACAGTGAGAGAAAAAAGTATTTGATCCCCTGCTGATTTTGTACGTTTGCCCACTGACAAAGAAATGATCAGTCTATAATTTTAATGGTAGGTGTATTTTAACAGTGAGAGACAGAATAACAGCAAAAAAATCCAGCAAAACGCATTTCAAAAAAGTTATAAATTGATTTGCATGTTAATGAGGGAAATAAGTATTTGACCCCTTCGACTTAGTACTTGGTGGCAAAACCCTTGTTGGCAATCACAGAGGTCAGACGTTTCTTGTAGTTGGCCACCAGGTTTGCACACATCTCAGGAGGGATTTTGTCCCACTCCTCTTTGGAGATCCTCTCCAAGTCATTAAGGTTTCGAGGCTGACGTTTGGCAACTCGAACCTTCAGCTCCCTCCACAGATTTTCTATGGGATTAAGGTCTGGAGACTGGCTAGGCCACTCCAGGACCTTAATGTGCTTCTTCTTGAGCCACTCCTTTGTTGCCTTGGCTGTGTCTTTTGGGTCATTGTCATGCTGGAATACCCATCCACGACCCATTTTCAAAGCCCTGGCTGAGGGAAGGAGGTTCTCACCCAAGATTTGACGGTACATGGCCCCGTCCATCGTCCCTTTGATGCGGTGCAGTTGTCCTGTCCCCTTAGCAGAAAAACACCCTCAAAGCATAATGTTTCCACCTCCATGTTTGAGTGGGGATGGTGTTCTTGGGGTCATTCCTCCTCCTGCAAACACGGTGAGTTGAGTTGATGCCAAAGAGCTCGATTTTGGTCTAATCTGTCCACAACACTTTCACCCAGTTCTCCTCTGAATCATTCAGATGTTCATTGGCAAACTTCAGACGGGCCTGTACATGTGCTTTCTTGAGCAGGGGGACCTTGCGGGCGCTGCAGGATTTCAGTCCTTTACGGCGTGGTGTGTTACCAGTTGTTTTCTTGGTGACTATGATCCCAGCTGCCTTGAGATCATTAACAAGATCCTCCAGTGTAGTTTTGGGCTGATTCCTCACCGTTCTCATGATCATTGAAACTCCACGAGGTGAGATCTTGCATGGAGCCCCAGACTGAGGGAGACTGACAGTTATTTTGTGTTTCTTCCATTTGCGAATAATCGCACCAACTGTTGTCACCTTCTCACCAAGCTGCTTGGCGATGGTCTTGTAGCCCATTCCAGCCTTGTGTAGGTCTACAATCTTGTCCCTGACATCCTCGGACAGCTCTTTGGTCTTGGCCATGGTGGAGAGTTTGGAATCTGATTGATTGATTGCTTCTGTGGACAGGTGTCTTTTATACAGGTAACGAGCTGAGATTAGGAGCACTCCCTTTAAGAGAGTGCTCCTAATCTCAGCTCATTACCTGTATAAAAGACACCTGGGAGCCAGAAATCTTGCTGATTGATAGGGGATCAAATACTTATTTCACTCATTAACATGCAAATCAATTTATAACTTTTTTGAAATGCGTTTTTCTGGATTTTTTTGCTGTTATTCTGTCTCTCGCTGTTAAAATACACCTACCATTAAAATTATAGACTGATCATTTCTTTGTCAGTGGGCAAATGTACAAAATCAGCAGGGGATCAAATACTTTTTCCCTTACTGTATAGTCAAAAGTGTAGAATTTAAAACAAGAGAAGTAATGTTAAGACAATGCACTAGTTAGACCTCATCTGGAATACTGTGTACAATTCTGCACACCACACTCCAAGAAAGATATCGCTACTCTAGAGGCAGTTCAGAGGAGAGCAACTAGACTTATTCCAGGATTGAAGGGAATGTCCTACTCGGAGAGACTGAGGGAACTGAACCTCTTCACCATGGAACAGAAGAGACTACGTGGGGACTTGATTCAAGTCTTCAAAATCATTAACGGCATCAACCACATCAAACCAGAGGAGCTTTTCCAGATCTGCAGGGACACACAGACCTGGGACACAAATGGAAATTGGGCTTCAAGGCATTCAAGATAGAAAACAGGAGACACTTCTTGAAACAGAGTTGTTGCAATCTGGAACAAACTCCCCAGCGATGTGGTTGAAGCTGAATATTTGGGAACATTTAAAATTAGACTGGATAGGATCACTTAGTTATTTATGGACACCAAACGAGCACGATGGGTCGAATGGCCTCCTCTCATTTGTAAACTTCATGTTCAGTGCATAAGTACAATGTGAAGGATACACTAAATACTAGCTATAATTACTAGTACAAGCAAACATTGTTTATTATACTCGATGTATAAACTGTGCACATTTTGGGCCCGATATTCAAACTTCACGCAATTTCCACGCATAATGTGTGCCATGGAAGAAATGTGCGACTTGGCCAAAAAAGGAGAGATATTCAAACATGACACGAATCAACATTGGAATATACCATTTTATAGCAAGCCTGTTTGCGGCTCACAAACCCACCTGTGCCATTCCACAGTGTGCTGTTATTCCCACTGTTTAAGCACAGTTTTGCGCAATTATTGGATGAATTTGCTATGCAAATATCGCACAAAAATGTGTGTATTCAGTCTAATTAAGGCTTTCACGCAATTCAGATTTGATTGTGCTATGCACATGTTTAATGTCAGCCCGGAAAACGTTTGCATCTTATGTTATCAATTGCTAAGTCATTACCATATGTTAATAAGCCACAGCATTAAAGGAACAGGACTATAGGTAGATGAATGAAGGCAATGTGCTAGACAGGGGCGAGTTCCATGTTTCACGTTCTCAGTTGATGGAGATTTGTGGGATGCACATCCAGGGCACGAAGCTCCCGTTCCACCACATCCCAAAGAAGCTCTATTGGGTTTAGATCTGGTGACTGTGGGGGCCAGTTTAGTACAAGAAACCAATTTGAAATGATTCAACCTTTGTGACATGGTGCATTATCCTGCTGGAAGTAGCCATCAGAGGATGGGTACATGGTGGTCATAAAGGGATGGACATGGTCAGAAACAATGCTCAGGTAGGCCGTGGCATTTAAACGATGCCCAGTTGGCACTAAGGGGCCTAAAGTGTGCCAAGAAAACATCCCCCACACCATTACACCACCACCACCAGCCTGCACAGTGGTAACAAGGCATGATGGATCCATGTTCTCATTCTGTTTACGCCAAATTCTGACTCTACCATCTGAATGTGTCAACAGAAATCGAGACTCATCAGACCAGGCAACATTTTTCCAGTCTTCAACTGTCCAATTTTGGTGAGCTTGTGCAAATTGTAGCCTCTTTTTCCTATTTGTAGTGGAGATGAGTGGTACCTGGTGGGGTCTTCTGCTGTTGTAGCCCATCCGCCTCAAGGTTGTACGTGTTGTGGCTTCACAAATGCTTTGCTGCATACCTCGGTTGTAACGAGTGGTTATTTCAGTCAAAGTTGCTCTTCTATCAGCTTGAATCAGTCGGCCCATTCTCCTCTGACCTCTAGCATCAACAAGGCATTTTTTCCCACAGGACTGCCGCATACTGGATGTTTTTCCCTTTTCACACCATTCTTTGTAAAACCTAGAAATGGTTGTGCGTGAAAATCCCAGTAATTGAGCAGATTGTGAAATACTCAGACCGGCCCGTCTGGCACCAACAACCATGCCACGCTCAAAATTGCTTAAATCACCTTTCTTTCCCATTCAGACATTCAGTTTGGAGTTCAGGAGATTGTCTTGACCAGGACTACACCCCTAAATGCATTGAAGCAACTGCCATGTGATTGGTTGGTTAGATAATTGCATTAATGAGAAATTGAACAGGTGTTCCTAATAATCCTTTAGGTGAGTGTATATATATATATATATATATATATATATATATATATATATATATATATATATATATATACTGTATATATTAATATCATTAGAAATCAGTCCATACTGTGCAGTACACTCAAGTCTGGACACATCCTGAATGCATACCTCCTGAGTATTATAGTAGTGCACACCTCTATGCTGTTGTCCTGACAGGGCAAACAACAAGGCTCATATGCGTAATATTGCAGTACAAACACAATATTGTGGACGCAGTAGTAATACATATTACCCAATACCCATAATTGTCTGTATATATGTAGGTTGTCACAGACTCAAAAACTTAATCTTATTATGTACATTACTGCTGCTGTGTGTCCAACACAGGTGTGTAGCACCTACTGCAGTGATGTGTAGCCGCCATATCCTTTTAGATTTCCATAAGTAAGCTTGTTTTTATCTTTTGAAAATACAGTGCTTAAAGGGTTGATTTGTTTTTTTATTTTACTTAAGCGCTTATTCAATTTAGTTCATAATTGGATGTCCTATTATTATTATTACTATTATAATTAAGTTATTGTTTTTGATGTCTTACATTTAGTTTGCCTGAATTTGATTAATGATCCACCACTGGATATCAATGAGTTATTTTTCCTGCTAGGAGTTGACGTTCCCTGAACCTTGTTATAGAAATGCAATTCAATTTAAGAAAAGCTGTATAAAAGCCTTATTCATTGCCTTTTCATTGTTCATGGTTGTTAAATATATATATATATATATATATATATATATATATATATATATATATATATATATATATAATTTAAAAAAAGGAAAAAAAATAAAAATAAAAATTGCAACCCTGATTTGGGAATTGAATCCACAACTCCAGGTTTGCAGTGCTGTTCCTTAACCACTGTTGCAATGAAGAATAGTATTAAAGCATGAAACTTGTTTTACGTAGCCTACAGCCACCACAACCAACTGTGTTTATTAACTCCACTACTGGAATTAGTCACAAATAAATGTATACATTTTGAAATAATAAGACATAAGAACAAATGTGTATATGTGTGTGTGTGTGTGTGTATGTATATATATATATAATTCCAAAATATATTCCCTCATTTGGTGTTTTGATGATGGTGGTGGATAGCTCTGTCTATCACGTCAGACCAAAATCTCCCATAGGTGCATGCAATTAAAGGGTGAACGTCGCAGAATGGATTGTGCCTTTCAATTATTATTAATATTATGGCAATAATGCGCATTTTTGTGTGATAGACATTTGCACCATGCAAACCCTTCTGCGCAGTGTGAAAATCCTATGGATATCTAGCCCATTGACTTTTATGGAAGAGCCCTGGGGCCATAAGAGTTTTTGTTGTTTTTAGATTTTCAGTAAATAATTTTCAATTTGTGTATTGCTGTCATGTAGGTTCAACCACTTGTTTTTTCATTGTAAATCGGTTTTCTTTTTATTGCTCCCATTATTATATGAATTGCCTCACCACTTGATACACTACTAGTATTAAGATGCTTGTTACTAGTGCTGCCATCTACTGAAATGGTTGTTATACTACAGAAGATCAATGCATTCGTACAAGCAGATTTTAATCCGGTTGAGTGGTTAAAAGGCTGACTCAAAAACAAAGCTAGCATCATTAATTTTGTTCTTGTTTATTTTCTCCAGATGGGTAGGGTTGTTCTGTTTCTAAAGAACAATGTAAGTAAAATGAAAATATACACGTGTATATTTTTATGTAATTTGGCATACCAATTATAAAAGAGGGCCTTTAAGGGCCACAGTTTCCATTAAAACTAATTTAGCATTGGGCTTGCAGTATTGATTAAGCAGTTACTGTTCATTTACATTTTAGTAATGGATAAGTTATTATTTGCACCTCTCTTATATGCCAGTTGCATCTATTGTACTGTTGAAACTGTTATAGGCCTACTTGCTGAATTATACATCCAGTCCAGAAGGCAGAAATAATTTTCAGAAAATAACATGCCTGAGATTTTCACTGATGTTTTTAAAACATTTGGTATCGAGTGAAACTTATTTTTTTTCTTCCTTTAAAAAGTAAAAATAATGAATGCAAGTATCTCCATTATCCATAAAAAAACGAGTGTACCGAATCAGTAGACTCATATTTGCACAGTCTCTGGTGCAATATGTTGATAAGATATGGAATGTATTAGTCTAATTTTCACAACCCCACTGCTCACATATATCATTTCACGTCACTGCCTTCATATTACAATTAATAACATACATTTCAACATTCATATCTGCCTCAGCACTGCTAACATGACTGAATGCAAGATAAACAGTAAAATCAACCAAATAACAGATATGGTCTGCAGAAAGTGGGTGCATTTAGGCAAGTCTCTCACAGTAACAATTAATTATATTGCATAATCAATCTTCCTGTTTTCATTCCCTTCAGAGCCAAGACTGATGAATAATACCAGAGAGCCTCGCACACTGATAAAAGGCATGCTTAAATTCTCACTTCCTACTAAAGATGCACTGTGTATGACAATTAATACAATGCAAAGAAGCATAAAATTGCTTCCTTAGTGAAAAATTTAGCATGGAAAGCACAAAATCTTTGAATAATTTGAATTCCAATTTGCAATATTATAAACCTCTCTGCCTTGACAGCTAACCTGAAAAGTGCTCTTTAATATGAGACCAACTATGTTGCTATTTAAAAAAACACATACATCTGCTATACAAACTAAAGATTACCTTATGTTTGAATGTGAAACATCATTCATTTATAGCATTAACCTTACTTATGCTGAATGCATACAAGAATCTTGAATTTTATTTAATGTGTTCCTGTATTTGAAGTAACATAGGTTATAGGAATAGACACAGTTATAAATAAAAGTAATTTGACAGTAAATGTGTCAAATGTGACAAACTACATAAAGGTCTGACTTTATGTAAACAAACTGATTAAACAAATACTTTATTCATAATAATAAAAAAATAACAGTTGTCACACAGTTTTATAAAGTATTTTGTATTATTATTATTATTATGATTTAGTATATCATTAACTGACAGCATTGGTTATATAATAGATGGTTTAAGATAGGCTTGCTCATTATTATCTTAATGCATATTGTAAATCAGGTTCTCAAACTCTTGATTGGTTTACACTAGTATGCATTAATCCATGAATGAGCAGCACACTTGCTTGTTAGAATGAATAGGAAATAGTGTGAATCTTGATGGTGTGATAAGTACCACATAAGTATATATATGGTTACTGTATGAGGAAAAATAATTGTATAGATACAGATACCTTCTAATTGTACACATAATTGGCCTGACCCTGCTGGAAATTCCAACATTGATTGACCAGCTGGAGACTGATGCTGGTCAGACCTGGTGTTGAGCTTGTCTACTCACGGTGAATAAGCTAGTATGTTGGTAAATCTAAATTTGGGATGGTTATACTGGTCTTTGTGCTGGTTTACTGCTGGTTGTAGATGGTTACTTCAGTTTAGATGGTCAATGCTGGTGTAAAGTTTGTCAATCTGAATATTTTTGTTTAGTTTTATTTCTGTCAGATCATCCTTAAAATGTGATAGAAATTGCATTTATTGTATTATTTTTTCAAATTACTAGGTAGGTTATTTGGTGTGTTTTGGAATGTATGGTTATTTATATAATTTATGTTTGGGCTGTTACTTTGTTTTCACACAGTGCATAATTTTTCGTTTCACTTCAGAAAAAGATAAAATGTTGAAATGTTTTGGAATGTATTGTATTTGTGTGCCCTTACTGCTAGGAGTTTAAAAAGGTGTAACAATTACACAGAAACAGTTACAAAATATAAATAGAAATCAACACAAACATAGACAACTTGTGTAATTTGTATCAAATTAATTCAAAATACAATTAAGTGTACAACATACATTCCCCCCACCCCCAAAGCAAATCAATAAAGATGAAAAAATGTTAACGAAGTTATCTTCATAAGCATTGGTTTAGCCCCCTCCCCGCCCCCACATTTCAAGAGAACGTTAAATGCAACCCCCCCCCCCCCACATCAGTTATGACTGGCTCCATGTCCTTATTAACGAGATGTACGGGTGAAATCCCCCCTTGATAACAAGTATGTAGCACCTCCTCCTGCTCAAACAGCTCTGCAGCAGTCTCTGCAGCCACTGGTTGTCTTGATTATATTTGTGTTGATATTGCATTCGATTTTCAGGATTAATTTAAATTAAACATTTCAATTACCTATTATTGTTAAACCTGTACTGTCTGAAATCCCCTGACATGATGTAGGCATTTTATGATGTCTGTGTTTTCCACAGAATATGGTTACATGCAGTGGCAATGCAAAATTAGGTCGAAGCGGAATGACGAATTCATGGTTGGGGGGTCTGGCGGTGCCTCCCCCATAAAAAAATGAAATAAAAAAAATGGAGACCTGAAATGCCCTAAAAACAGCTCAAAATCCATGAAATCCATGATTTTGACTCAAACATATCTTTACTTCACAACCACACATCACTATGGGACACATTCAGCGAAAAATCAAGTATCAACCGACATTATGCAGGCATAGTAGATGCGGTTTCTGGTGCTTGTCAATCAATGAGATCTATTTTGGTGTAGCTCTGTAATTGAAACAGGTGAGGAAGCACAATTTTCGATTTGTTTGCCTGGTATAAATATGCATCTTCATTGGAAATCAGCCATTTCCGACGCTGATGGAGTTTCTATGTGAATACAAGTCTCCTGTTGTGACAATCAATAACATCTCCATAAATTAGTTTGAGGTCCTTATTTATGTACAGGTGCGCTAGCTCATAAAGTCTGGTATGGTACGTGAGCATGTTACAAGTGATGTATCCCTTAGAAAAACTTGGTACAGTGTTAAGCCTCCAACATCAGGAGATCTGCCTATTTGGCATAGCAGGTTTAACACTCTATTTCAACACTCTAATCAAAATTGACATGCCCCCCACCCCCTCTTACACCACTGGTTACATGATCTGTGCACCTTTCTTACTCTCCAGCAATTTCTTAAGAGCTGATGTCCCCATGTTAACACAAATTATACTGTTCATCTATACAGATTGAGCCCAGTTATGCACATCATTGACATATGATCTGTACTTTCATAGGTGTTGTAACTCTGACTCTTGCAACTGAAAAATATAACAGCTTTTCTTTTCTATATAGTAAAACAAAATTCTTAAGGTAAGCAGGGATCTTACTGTTCTTCTTAATATCAGTAATATTGTGCTATTTTCTGCTTTACTACAACCCTTTCCATTGACTTTCTTTCTTTCTTATGGCTTCATAGTTTCCCTGAATCTCTCATCATGCTGTCCCAGATTCCCCTGTTCTGTCAGGCATGATTCCCGGCAGGGTTCTACATTGTTTTTCTGTGGCTGACATTGAAGGGGTGTCCCAGATACAGAGGCCTTTTTCTCCCTCAATCCTTCCAGTCAGCCCCCACATTCAGGCACCTGTCCAAATAGCTCCAAGCCCCAGTCACCTAGTGTGGGGGGAGTGGAGAAATACATAGCAGTGTGCGGTACAGTTTGTGCTCATTCTGAACCAGAAAAGGAAACAAAACAACACACAGTATATCTATAATATACAAGTTCCTGTTTTGTTTAGATTTTTATTGTAAATATACACCTCCCCCAAATCTAATGAAACTCCTAAAAGATAAATGTCTGCACTTTTGTTTACAATTATGTTTAATATTTTATTACTTGAAAAACAAACAAACACAAGCATGTATTGATCCTAATGAACCACCATAAAGTTCTACAGCAAGCTCTTTGAGGTGGTTTACACAGTCAAATTAAAAACATATAGGTCACATTTTTAAAATGTGGACTTAATGACAGCTACTTTTCATGCCCTAAGAATACTATGTTCCTGCATTTACAAAAACAGTAAAACACTCAAAAATATTAAAATAAAATAGTTTAAGAACTACTAGCAGAGGTAAATAACACTCAGATAATATTGCAATAGATTGATCAATATTTACCCTTGCACTTCCAGTCTGTCTGTAAATTTCTGCAGTGGGCGTCATGGTAACAGCAGCCTGCACTCCAGTTTCATTGCTCTTTTGTGCTTTGCTAGTCACTTCTCCAACATCTTCTCAGCCGAGAGCATAGGACATCCCCCGTGTCTGTCATAGCAGGACACCTGCATCAGTCACCACACAACAGAATACATTTTTGATAATGTCAGATGCATTGTGCTGCTCCCAACCCTCTACCTTAAGTATGATTAAACTTAAGACTGGCAAAACAGATTTGCTTATGTTTTTACTTAAGGAGTTTTAGCCTGTCAAGGTATGTTATCATCTGCTGATCAAATAACTGTCATTTACCTTCTGCTACAATGTTTTTTCTACTTTTTCTGTCTTTTACAATCCATGTTAACATTTACAGCCTGTTTCTTGTAAATGGGCCAAATAGTCTAAACTAGTAACTAGTAACTAGTAACTGTTTGGACTGCTTGAATGATGAATAGCACTGCACAAGTTTTTATACAAAGAAGATTGGTTAAATGCTGTGTACTGGGGTCCTTGACTACTCACTGCTTACAGAAATGTGTGTCTTTTTATCATTACTACAATACTAACATGTTATTAATACACTACTGTAAGTGTTATGAAGAAGCGTCATAATTAAATACAGTAATTATGAAACTTTGTAAATAAGTGTATGAACTTGTCAGAAAAAAATAGGATCATCTTAAAACACTAATTTCTGAAAGAACTGCTACACTATTAAAGTTTCAAAAACTATTTGGAAGTATATGCATTTTCGTAATTAAATAACCATTAGCATGGAATTATGTATTGCTTTGTTTCCCTCCATTTTAGAAGCAGACCTGAGGAAAACAGTCATATTTCTGATAATAATAATAACAGACATCCAGATACTTGAATGTGCATTTAGGCAATGGACACAGAAGTCAAGTTTAAATATTACAGTTTAACACATTTCACTACTTCACTAGTGCTGGTGCTGGAGTTAGTCAGGAACAGAGAATATACTGTATTCATGTACCTCTCAATTTTTCATTCACACAGAGTTTCAGGACTGTGAATTGGTTCAGAAAGGCAAGAACAAGTGCTGTGTGATTGGATGGTGGTGGGGCTGCCTATATATATATATATATATATACACTCACCTAAAGGATTATTAGGAACACCTGTTCAATTTCTCATTAATCCAATTATCTAACCAACCAATCACATGGCAGTTGCTTCAATGCATTTAGGGGTGTGGTCCTGGTCAAGACAATCTCCTGAACTCCAAACTGAATGTCTGAATGGGAAAGAAAGGTGATTTAAGCAATTCTGAGCGTGGCATGGTTGTTGGTGCCAGACGGGCCGGTCTGAATATTTCACAATCTGCTCAGTTACTGGGATTTTCACGCACAACCATTTCTAGGGTTTACAAAGAATGGTGTGAAAAGGGAAAAACATCCAGTATGCGGCAGTCCTGTGGGCGAAAATGCCTTGTTGATGCTAGAGGTCAGAGGAGAATGGGCCGACTGATTCAAGCTGATAGGAGAGCAACTTTGACTGAAAAAACCACTCGTTACAACCGAGGTATGCAGCAAAGCATTTGTGAAGCCACAACACGTACAACCTTGAGGCGGATGGGCTACAACAGCAGAAGACCCCACCGGGTACCACTCATCTCCACTACAAATAGGAAAAAGAGGCTACAATTTGCACAAGCTCACCAAAATTGGACAGTTGAAGACTGGAAAAATGTTGCCTGGTCTGATGAGTCTCGATTTCTGTTGAGACATTCAGATGGTAGAGTCAGAATTTGGCGTAAACAGAATGAGAACATGGATCCATCATGCCTTGTTACCACTGTGCAGGCTGGTGGTGGTGGTGTAATGGTGTGGGGGATGTTTTCTTGGCACACTTTAGGCCCCTTAGTGCCAACTGGGCATCGTTTAAATGCCACGGCCTACCTGAGCATTGTTTCTGACCATGTCCATCCCTTTATGACCACCATGTACCCATCCTCTGATGGCTACTTCCAGCAGGATAATGTACCATGTCACAAAGGTCAAATCATTTCAAATTGGTTTCTTGAACATGACAATGAGTTCACTGTACTAAACTGGCCCCCACAGTCACCAGATCTCAACCCAATAGAGCATCTTTGGGATGTGGTGGAACGGGAGCTTCGTGCCCTGGATGTGCATCCCACAAATCTCCATCAACTGCAAGATGCTATCCTATCAATATGGGCCAACATTTCTAAAGAATGCTTTCAGCATCTTGTTGAATCAATGCTACGTAGAATTAAGGCAGTTCTGAAGGTGAAAGGGGGTCAAACACAGTATTAGTATGGTGTTCCTAATAATCCTTTAGGTGAGTGTATATATATATATATATATATATATATATATATGGTGCCTTATCATTCTAAGTAATCTCAAAACACCTGCAAAACAGCAGGAAATAAAAGTACAAATGTGTGTCTGTTTGTAGACAGACAGATAGATTTGTATTTAGGCAGATTAACAGTATAATACATTAATTTAGCTGAACATAATAAAAAATATTATTACAAATAAATACATTTTCCCATTAACCATAATACAGGTCATACAGTTCACAATGCATTTTGCTGTTGCTTATTTAAGACATTACAGTGATGCTTTAAATTGTGTAGCCCAATTTAATATTAAATATATATTCAACAACTTGCTAAAGACATTTCAAAAGAATGTTAATGTAATATCTGTCTGTCAGCATGAGGAATTATTTAGCAAGTAGTTGAATGTATATACATTATCAATCAAATAACAATTTAATATTAAATTGGGCAACATAATCTAAAGTGTTACCAACATTACTATTTTCCCATATTTTTTAAAGACTGAGAATTCAAATTTACCACAGTTAAAACTGATATTTTCAACTAAAAGCAACTGTAAAATGCATTTGCAGTGAGAAACTGTTGATAATATAGACCAAACTGAAGGCTTACAAGCCCCAAAATATATAATTGTCAGTAATTAGAAAATTCCCCATTTGGTGGGCTCAGAACAAGGACATCAGCTGACTGATTCTCTGAGCTGGAGGACAGGGGACTCCTCTCAGTGAAGGAGGGATATATGCTGTTGTCAACACTGTCATTTTCTCCACCCTCAGATACAGAGACCATGCTGCTTTTCAGGCTCTTCTAGTGGCTAGCAATTGAAAGAGCTACATTTCAAAACTGTTCACAAAACTGACAGATTGTAATGTCATGCATCAAGCAGATATGCTCTAGCATAATCAGCTTTTGAAAAGAAACAACATTCATTGCATTACATGCACGGACCCGGGGACACAAATGGAAATTCTGCTTCAAGGCATTCAAGACGGAAAACAGGAGACACTTCTTCACACAGAGAGTTGTCACAATCTGGAACAAACTCCCCAGCGATGTGGTTAACGCAGAAAATTTGGGAACATTTAAAAATAGATTGGATAGGATCCTTGGATCACTTATTTATTAATGGACAGCAAACGAGCACGATGGGTCGAATGGGCTTCTCTCGTTTGTAAACTTTCTTATGTTCTTATGTTCTTATGAGTTGCTTATATAATAATACAGTGAGGGAAAAAAGTATTTGATCCCCTGCTGATTTTGTACGTTTGCCCACTGACAAAGAAATGATCAGTCTATAATTTTAATGGTAGGTGTATTTTAACAGTGAGAGACAGAATAACAACAAAAAAATCCAGAAAAACTCATTTCAAAAAAGTTATAAATTGATTTGCTTGTTAATGAGGGAAATAAGTATTTGACCCCTTCGACTTAGTACTTGGTGGCAAAACCCTTGTTGGCAATCACAGAGGTCAGACGTTTCTTGTAGTTGGCCACCAGGTTTGCACACATCTCATTAGGGATTTTGTCCCACTCCTCTTTGGAGATCCTCTCCAAGTCATTAAGGTTTCGAGGCTGACGTTTGGCAACTCGAACCTTCAGCTCCCTCCACAGATTTTCTATGGGATTAAGGTCTGGAGACTGGCTAGGCCACTCCAGGACCTTAATGTGCTTCTTCTTGAGCCACTCCTTTGTTGCCTTGGCTGTGTGTTTTGGGTCATTGTCATGCTGGAATAGCCATCCACGACCCATTTTCAAAGCCCTGGCTGAGGGAAGGAGGTTCTCACCCAAGATTTGACGGTACATGGCCCCGTCCATCGTCCCTTTGATGCGGTGCAATTGTCCTGTCCCCTTAGCAGAAAAACACCCTCAAAGCATAATGTTTCCACCTCCATGTTTGAGTGGGGATGGTGTTCTTGGGGTCATTCCTCCTCCTGCAAACACGGTGAGTTGAGTTGATGCCAAAGAGCTCGATTTTGGTCTAATCTGTCCACAACACTTTCACCCAGTTCTCCTCTGAATCATTCAGATGTTCATTGGCAAACTTCAGACGGGCCTGTACATGTGCTTTCTTGAGCAGGGGGACCTTGCGGGCGCTGCAGGATTTCAGTCCTTTACGGCGTGGTGTGTTACCAGTTGTTTTCTTGGTGACTATGATCCCAGCTGCCTTGAGATCATTAACAAGATCCTCCCGTGTAGTTTTGGGCTGATTCCTCACCGTTCTCATGATCATTGAAACTCCACGAGGTGAGATCTTGCATGGAGCCCCAGACTGAGGGAGACTGACAGTTATTTTGTGTTTCTTCCATTTGCGAATAATCGCACCAACTGTTGTCACCTTCTCACCAAGCTGCTTGGCGATGGTCTTGTAGCCCATTCCAGCCTTGTGTAGGTCTACAATCTTGTCCCTGACATCCTCGGACAGCTCTTTGGTCTTGGCCATGGTGGAGAGTTTGGAATCTGATTTTAAAGAAACTCTCTTAAAGGGAGTGCTCCTAATCTCAGCTTGTTACCTGTATAAAAGACACCTGGTAGCCAGAAATCTTGCTGATTGATAGGGGATCAAATACTTATTTCCCTCATTAACATACAAATCAATTTATAACTTTTTTGAAATGCGTTTTTCTGGATTTTTTTGTTGTTATTCTGTCTCTCACTGTTAAAATACACCTACCACTAAAATTATAGACTGATCATTTCTTTGTCAGTGGGCAAATGTACAAAATCAGCAGGGGATCAAATTTCCCTCACTGTATACCAATAAATAATGCAAAATATAATATCTCTATAAATAGGCAAACATGTAGTGTCTCATTCCCGATTATTAGCTACACTGCTAATGCTGGCATTCTGTTTTCTGTGTGAAAGGGTACGTACCTGCATTTGCCGGATTTCAACGCAAGTGTGAATGCGGGTGCTATAGGATAAAAGAAGGCAAACATTGCCTGCATTTTGCTGGCATTTCTGTGTGAATGGTGCTTTAGATTAGGATTCAGTGACTTCAATAAAATTATCTGAATGTATCCTTATTTAACAAATACAATTCCAAAGAGCTTTAAGAAGACTGCATCCTTTTAGTACAATTTGTTTATTTTTTACTTTCAAGTTCAACACTTTCATTTTAGATTTTTCACTCTGTACTTTACTATTGATGGAGACTGCAGCTACCTATTCTGTCCAAGGTAGCTATTTCAGGCATATAGAGTAATGGTCCAGAGTTGCTCAGCTGTTTAAACTGGAAACCTACCAATTGTTTTGACGTGCCTTGCCAAGACTGCTCGCCTGTGTTTGCCCACAGTCTGCATTGCATTGCTCTTGCTCCCACTCATGTGTGCATGAATAAAGAGTAAAAGGAGAGGGAATGTGGATGGGGATATTGCTGATGCTGTTGTTAAAACCATTATTAGAGAAGCCTGTGGACAAGAATATGAAAAAACATCCTCTTTAATGCAGCAAGATTAAAGTTGCATGCTATTATTTTTCTGTACACAAGAAAGGTTACAAACATGAGATCATTCCTCTGATTTTGCTTGCCTGGTTGCAAGGAGCTTATGGATCTGAGGATTACTGAAGCATCTCAGGGAATCTGTTTTGGGTATATTTGATTGTTGCCATCTCCCACAACCTTTTGTGTAAAGAAGTGTTTCCTCGACATGATCCCTTGTGAATTGAAGTGCAAATTCTGTGATTCATTGTGGAGCAACTCATTCACTTAATGAGCAGGGCCCTTGCCATATAATTTCCAGTGTTACATATTGCATAATTCTGACATTGATCAAGTTAACACAGATGCTTCAGGAGAATATGCATTTCCATCTGTAACTGGTGTTCCTCTAGATGTGCCTGGGGTTGATTTCCTGGATATAAAAATTGGCCTAGATATATTCTGTCTGTTTAGAGTCTGGATATGTATTAGGAGTCTCTTGGGTGTGTGAATTTACATGTTGTACTGCGAGTGCGCTAGTGTTCCTGTGTCAGTGCATGCACAACTTAACATGTGTAAACCTGTCACAGTGTGGCAGCATTCTATGAGGAATATTGCTGTTTATCTGGACACTTTGTGTGTGTGAATGTGTACAGGGCATACAGGTATACATAATTGCAGATACATGATTGTTACTATTAGATTGCTTTTGTGAACAGCATTGTGCAGTGGGTAACAGGGAGCCTGGTCACAAGCTTTCCCTGTTGATCATGGGGTTCCTATGTGGGGGGCTTGCTGCTGGTGGGCTGAATCCCCCCTTGAAAAAGCCACTCCAGGAAACAGCTGCTGCAGTTCGACCTACTTCTCAATTTACCCGCAGGGCAATGAGGCGGGGAAACATCATTAACACTGCCAGCAAAACCAGGGGGGTAATTATGTAGAGAAAGAGAAGCCAGCCCAAGACCAGCAAGTAGTTATATGGAGTGGGGATGGTAGGTGTAAATATACATAGTTTTTAGGGTTATGCAGATAATTATAAGCAACAGTAGAAAAATAATTAGAGGCTCTCCAGCAGCACACGCAAAAAAAAGCCTATGCCTAGTTTCCATTCCCTGAGTAACCAGCAGCATCCAGTCTAGGGCTGCAATGATTAATCGACCTAGTCGACTTATTCGACTAGTAAAATCCGTCGATTTCTATTTCAGCTGTTGAATAGTCATTTAGCCGCTTTTCTTAATATCATTGATCTTAGCCCGTTAGCCTAATATTATCCTTGGGCCCTATCCCTAGCTCTGTGTGAGAACAACAGTTTAATTCCAAAGGAGCACTCGGTGGCAGTAATGCATCACTTAGTTTGTCATCCACCTGCATGCACCCCCTTGGAACAATGTCTGAGCCTGCACATAGCAGCCAGCCTACAGCACAAAACAAAACTTGGGCGAAAGCATCTTAACATATAAAGTCATTTTTAAGTTATGCTTTAGGCTACATGTGGGATATTGCACTTATGTTGCGCCGCAGTAGAAGACACGTGGATTATGTGCATGTTTCAGGCATGTCAAATTCTTTGTAGGATTTTGGATATAGACTTTTTAAATGTATGTAGGCTCTGGGCACTATGGAGCAACAACAGGAAAGAGCATTTAACCACGCACGTACAGTACGTCAGATAAAACCCCTCACACAGTACCATGCCGTTTCAGGTTTCATTCCAGTGCTGATACTTTAGAATGTGGATTGAAAGCTGGGGAGGGCAATCATGCCATGTTTTTATTGTTTGTTGTGTAGAGCTTCCACTGTACCTGTGCGACTAGAAGTCTTATGTCTATTGCAGCAATCCATTCACCTTTTACACATATATACAGTGCATCGGGAAAGTATTCACAGCGCTTCGCTGTTATGTTACAGCCTTATTCCAAAATTGATTAAATTCATTATTTTCCTTAAAATTCTACAAACAATACCCCATAATGACAACATGAAAGAAGTTTGTTTGAAATCTTTGCAAATGTATTAAAAATAAAAAATAAAAAAGCTCATGGATTCTGTATTCACAGCCTTTGCCATGACACTCAAAATTGAGCTCAGGTGCATCCTGTTTCCACTGATCATCCTTGAGATGTTTCTTGATTGGAGTCCACCTGTGGTAAATTCAGTTGATTGGACATGATTTGGAAAGGCACACACCTGTCTATTAAAGGTCCCACAGTTAACAGTGCATGTCAGAGCACAAACCAAGCCATGAAGTCCAAGGAATTGTCTGTAGACCACAGAGACAGGATTGTATCGAGGCACAGATCTGGGGAAGGGTACAGAAAAAATTCTGCAGCATTGAAGGTCCCAATGAGCACAGTGGCCTCCATCATTCGTAAATGGAAGAAGTTTGGAACCACCAGGACTCTTCCTAGAGATGGCCGCCCGGCCAAACTGAGCGATTGGGGGAGAAGGTCCTTAGTCAGGGAGGTGACCAAGAACCCGATGGTCACTCTGACAGAGTTCCAGCGTGTCTCTGTGGAGAGAGGAGAACCTTCCAGAAGAACAACCATCTCTGCAGCACTCCATCAATCAGGCCTGTATGGTAGAGTGGCCAGACGGAAGCCACTCCTCAGTAAAAGGCACATGACAGTCCACCTGGAGTTTGGCAAAAGGCACCTGAAGGACTCTCAGACCATGAGAAACAAAATTCTCTGGTCTGATGAAACAGTTTTTTATTTTTAATAAATTTGCAAAGATTTCAAACAAACTTCTTTCACGTTGTTATTATGGGGTATTGTTTGTAGAATTTTTTATAAAATGTGTAGGGCTGTGAATACTTTCCGGATGCACTGTAATTATTGTTTTATATATTGCTCTTATATTTTGTAAGTCACACTGGACATGGGCGTCTGCTAAGAAATAAATAATAAAAATAATAGTATTATTGCTAGTTTTATTATTAGTTGTACTTGTTTAGTTGTAGTTTATGTAATCTTTAGCAAGTTCTATACAGTACTGTAACGAGATACATTCAGAAAACAGGGCTGAATACAAGTAACGAAAAGCAGGCATCTGTGGCAGCCAGATTCTTCCACGTTAATTGTATTGAACATTTCATTAAATTGCACAGAGCACAGGTTTTGATAGTGACTGAGATTTAGTTGATAATTACTTTTCATTGTTTATTATTATTTGTCTTTCAGTGTATTGTTTATTTTTATTTGCATTTGAGTGTTGTTTATTGTTTTTATTATTACAAAAGTTCATTATTTATTATGAAAAAAATGCATTTGCACTGTTTTCTTTGTTCAAACCAAAAAAAAACAGCCTTGTATTTATCTCTTTACTGAAAATGTATATGTAGTATACAGGACCGTAAAGGGTTAATGAAAAGCAATTTCAGGTGTTAAAACATTATTACAATTATTTTCAAAATCTGGTACCTGGGAAGGGTTTTCATTTTTTGAAGTGGTTAAAGGGATACTTTAGTATTATGGCATTTTAGACAGATGTTTTGTTCAGAGTTTTTCATTTCATTAGCTTAGCACAACTCCTAAGTCATTAGTTGCAAAATGCTGACTTTCAAAACCCACAGCCACACATTATCTATACAAAAATCTAATAAGTAGTAACCAGTAATCAGTGGTGTATTTATTTATGTGCCTTGACAAACACAATTGAATACATGATTGTGGTGCATTACTTAGAAAGATATTGTATGACATATATGATACAAAATATATGAAGTATAAATACTATAAGAAACGTGTATGTTCTGACAATATAACCTATAAAAAAATAAATGTTTTCCTAATAGGTTTCTTATTGTTTTTATAAGTAAACATAAAAATCTATGATAATTACTATCATATAATATTTGAATATTTTCATATTACAGCAACATTTTACATTACTATGTACTTAGACAGACGGTTTTGAAGTTATGCATTTTAGAACTGTCCATTTTGACTAACCTTTTGGAATGTTGTCAAAATGTGCCCAAGCATATAGGGTTGTAACAATCTACTAAATAAACAAATTGCCATGTATCTGGGAAATCTGGAGGTTAGCAATGGCATTGAACACCTCAGCAAGACACTCATTTAAAAAAACAGTGAAAATTTCTTATAGCAGTCAGATCAGTGTCGGAATGAAGCATCTAAAAATAGTTGTTAACAGGCGACTTCTGCTTTTAAGGACAGGAGGCTTTAATTAAAACTGGGAAATGGTAATCCTTGGTAATCCATTGAAAGTGAGGGAGAAGCATGGTGTTTGATGTGAGAAATACAGCTCCCTTTTGGCCCAAAGCTGCTGTTTGGATTGTGTTTATTTGGTTGAGTACTGCTGTTCTGCATTTGTGATTCACTTTGTCTTTACACTGTAGACTTACTGCTGTCTGTTTCAATTAGCAAGGATAACAGCACACACTGCACTGCTCCACTTGGAGCTCTTCATTACCAGACTGGTTACACTTTAAACAATCACACTTCCACACTTTTATTGACATTATGGTTTTGTTTTAAGATGCAGAATGCCTCACTGATAGTCACTTGCTGTACATACATTTCATGTTGTCTCAATGGGGAAAATCAGAACAACAGATTAAAATAGGTTACCAAACTGCTATTTCTATTATTATTGAAATAAATACAATTATTATTTTCTTCCAAGTGATTTGGAATAGGCCCTATGCATGTGTAAAAACATGTATTTTAAAGGCTGTCTGGTTATGTAATGTCACTGTATCATTCATGCAGTAGCTCTTATTGTTATAACACTGGCAGGGCTCTGGGTGAATATATTTGAGGACCAGATAGACTGAGGAAAAGATCACAAGATAAATCAGCCCACAAAAGCTAATTGGAGCTAATGGGACCTTTCTGTGATGATTGTCCTCTCAATTCTGACCAAAAGTGCAGTGTACCTATAAAGTAAGATGGCCTATTTGAACAACCATATCATATAAACTATGCTGTTTTACAGAGTAATGAAAAACATGCAGTGTGACGCTGGGGAACGTGTTCCAATGTACAACAATAGAACACATGACTCAGTTGGATTCCTACTTATATCTTTGATATAACATCATGATGGCAGTACAATGTTGAGTGGCATTCCCCATAATTATACATTTAGTTAATTATACAACAGTGTACTGCTGTTCTGATACAGTTCCAGATACAGAACAGCTGCTTTGGGCCAAAATAGTTCCATTTTTAAAATACGAAACTTGTGGTCCCCTAGAAAATGACATCTACATATTCTCATACCATGAATGGCAAGTATAATAATGTATACCCCAGGGTTTCTTGATGTGAGGCTGGCTGATGCCAAAGTGATGAAAGTCACCATTCCAGTCAATGGCCTGGAAACATTACACATACTTACACTCACATATATCAGCTACCACTGACGTTTGAATAAAACATCTCGGGCTGGGTACCCAGTATTTAAACCCTCAAATAGGCTAACCCACCCCTGCCTTGTACCATCCAAGCATGAGCATGCACAGCCAGTTACCACCACATGCCTGCTATACTGTTATACTGACAGACAAGTTTGGTGCCCACAAAAGGTTATGAATCCTGAAACATTCTCAAACCAACACAATATACACAATAAACAGATCATCATAGAACAATTATATATGTATATAGGTCAATTTTATATTGGCCCCATCTGCCCCCGAGGCACTCCTAAAAGGGAATCATACATTATATAGGGGATATTGAACTATTTTCTTAAGTATTCTATGATATTAAGTGTCAGATTAATTTTTAATCAAATTTTTGTAACCACTTCGCTACATTATAGTTACACAGGGAACAAGGCATAAGTGTCATCACAGCTGGAGTGTTATCTTAAATGACCCATTTCATTTTTGGTAGTGGTCATTAATGCTCAGTTTGTGCTATGTCTTCAACCCCTGGTAGGGGGATTTGGAGGAGACACAGTCCATGGAGTTCCCTGTTCTCCCAGGCCTCCTTTGAGTATGATGGTGTGTGAATGTGCTGTGTGGTTCCCAAAGTACTCAGTTATTAACTATATAAAAATTATCTGCTGTTTTTTTTGTTGTTTTTTTAGGACAGAGTTTAGGTTATGGCTTTGTAAACTACATCGATCCCAAGGATGCAGAAAAAGCCATCAACACTTTAAATGGACTCAGACTTCAGACCAAAACTATAAAGGTAAGAGAGACCATTATATATTTTCTCTGGATAAAAAGCTTTAAACACAACTCATTTAACCTGTTAGTACACTCAGGTATAGCTGGTAGTGTGAGCAATGGCTTGTAATAGAGATCCTATGAAGCAGATCCATTTAGAATATTTTTTCGCTTCACTTTATATAGTTATATTCAAAAGTAAATTTTCAATTAGAAAGTTTACAAATGACAGGAGGTCATTTGACCCATCATGCTCGTTGAATTGAAGTTGTATATACTTTACTATTATGCTATTTTCAATTATTATTTTTCTGTAATGTCACTTTTGTTTTGTATTTTAATTTTGTGTTTTGACTTGTGCCTAGTCTCTTTGGAGCAACAAAAAAACAGGAATGACAGGAATAGTACTGTATATTTGAACAATCATTTAGAAAGATTGAGTTTAAAATAGCTCTTTATTAGTGTAGTGCATTAGATCACAGTTAAGGACAGGTACATTACGCAGGAAATGTTGTAAAACAAGAAAAGTTTGTGCAAAAGAATACTATATGTGAAATCAATTGCAATAGCAGCAGTGTAGAGAAGTTTAAAAAAACGGTGGAAACCAGAAGCAGATTGTAGGACTTTCAGAAATAAATAAATGCCAGTAAGAGGCAGGGGTGGGGAATCAATTTTAATCTGTTCTTTTGTTTGGTTCTGCAGCAAGAACGTCTTTAGCATTTCAAAACAAACAAGTTCAAAGATTAATTTAGCCGCAGAGAGCTTTTTTTCCCAGTACTGTTTATTTTTCTCTTCCTCTTTTAATATTATTGCTATTTTTGTATAAAGCTTTTAAATTAGTCTTTGACAGGGACTGAGGTCAAGGGTGACACTGAAGATTCAATCTTAGGTTCTTTTGGCCAGGAGCCTGCCAATTCTGTGTTGGAGATGGAAACAGAAGAGAGAAGGGGAAGGAGAAGGGATTATTGATATAAGGCTAATTTACATGCATAAGGATTTGGAAATGAAAGAAAGTAAGGTGCTAAAAGCCACGAAGTGTAACCAGTATGTAAATGCGTTTTAAATGTCAAAATATAAAGGTGAAATCTTACAAGTAATAAACTTTGCTAAGAGGCCTGACGAATAACTAAAAGTGTTAATTAAATGTTGCTCATAATTTAAATAACAGAAAGAAACAGCTAGAGAGTATGTAGGTGGGGAGGGGAGCAGAGGGGAGGAGGGCAATGCAACAAAAGTTTGGCTGCAAGGAGAGGACAAGGGGAGGGTGCCATGTCATCTAATTAGTTAACACCAACACAATATGAAAAGAAGGACTATTGTGTATGACCATCATTGCTGGCTTTCCAAAGCTTTGATGTTCTTATTTTGAGGTGAGAGTAATGGATTTCATGTGATTTCACAGCACTTAGAGTATGGGCACATACTGTTAAGATTATTATTAGTATTCACACTGCTATCAATTGATCAAGTTCACTTAGAAGAGCTCAGTGCAGAGTTTAAGAAAAATTACATTGAATGGGAAAAAATTTATTCTGCAGTCAGCTGCACAGATTGAAGTCTGTGTCAAATTTGCTCAAGACGCTTTTTAAAAACCGGAGGCAGTGGCATTTATTAATCTGACAGCCCGTGGTAAGTTTCTGCAGAGATTTAAGGATGAAATGAGTCACAGTACACTGTAAACACACTCTGTAAATAAACAACCCCTTTTGGAGCTACAGCACGGCACCTACTGCCACATTCTCTCGCACAAGAGAGCACCAGGAATTCAGCAAAACATCTAAATATCTGGTGTGGTGGCAGTCACATACTGCTTCTCTGGTGCCTCAGGACGATGGTGGATATGTGTGGAGAACACACTCAAAGATCATTATGTACAACTGTGGATCGCTTGGAGGCATGTTAAAGGTCCCACATTCTGAATCCCAGTTTGCTTTGTTAATTAACTTTCTTCAGTTACACTTTTTCTAAAGCAGGTCTACGTGTTTTTCTTGCAAAAGGCTAGATAACTAATTCTACTTTGTCAAACTTCAAATCCTTCTGAAAAGAACAAAAACAAAGAAAACCCCTTATTCCTAACTGGATTATCTTCAGTGTCGAAATCCTTTTTTTTTTTTTTTTTTCAGCACCAGAGGTTATCTCACACGACCATAAAAATAAACACAGTCTCCTTAATGTTAGCAGACAGCACTTTCTTTTAGCCTAAGATGGTGAAGATCACTAGGGACTGTTGATGATCTAATTACAGTCACAGCACAGTTACAGGCTTTTGTATTTTTCACACTGTTAACATATAAATAGGTATGTTTTTGTAAAAAATATTTGGACAACCTTTGCTAGGCTTTTAGATTTTTGGACTGATTTAAATGGAAAAAAAAATCTGGTAAATTTAACATTGATTGCTTGGAAGGATTTGTAATATTAAAATAACTAGTATTAGCAATATATAGAGCAGTATCTTTAATGATGTGCTCTAAACATTTCTGAGTTGGTCCAACCAAGGAGAATTAACACAGATACAATGGACACCTGCAAAGTATTGTCTCTGAACTCCTCTCTCAGTAGTCCATATAACAGAATATAAAATGGGTAATATCTGCTGTAGGGTAATTTCACATCCTGCCTCCCCTTCCTCCATCGGAGCTGGAACAGACTTCCCCATTAAACTGTAAAAAGCAGGTCTGCATCTTTTGAAAAGCTGACGGTCTTCAGCACTCACAGGTTGGCTTGTGGGTTTCACCCCCACATTACCTCACAGTCGGCAGTGCAATTTTCAGCCCCATCTTCCTGTGAAGTGCCTCTGGAAGGTGCCCTACTCAAGGTGTGAAGAGCAATGACACTAAGTCAGTTGATGAGGTGTTGATAGAGACATCTGGAGCTGGGAGAAAAAGAAGAGATTTGCTCACTGATTTATCATTGTCACTTTTCTCCTGTGCTGAATACATTAAGATTTTCTAGTTATTGATGGTTCAAAACTGGGTGACAGAGGAAAATGTCCTAGTTTTAAACGCAATCACAAATCATAATTCAGAATTGAGCAGCACAACTACTTTTCATCACTAGGAATCACTCCTGAACTTTGAAGGCTCCATGGAATGTTAGTCTTTGTTTGCATTGAAAATGCTTTTATTGATGTATAAAGTGTTACACAGCACAGCTCATTTTTTCAAGTGAAATATGTAACCCTCAGACTTGTAGCTGTGCTCTGTATGATAAAGATTCAAGGTGCAAATGATAACAGTGTCAGATCTTTCCATTATCAGATTCCTTATTTACGGAACATTTCACAAATGTCAATTAGTGAGTCTTCATTTGTTTCTGTCGTTAAATCTGGGTCAGGTTTAAATCAGGTTTTCATGTTACACTAGCATTTACTGCATTTGTTACTAGTTTATTACTATTATTATTTATTTATTTAGTAGCAGAAAGCCTAACCCAGGGTGACATGCAGTTTTCACAAGAAACATTTCCAAAGTGCATTAAATGCAATAAGAATACATCATAGTACAAATGAGCTAACCACACAAACAAAACAAATGGGTGAAAATACTAAATTATCCCCTATTACTAATGCATATAAAACAAAGAAGCATACTCCTTTTTAATGCTCTCTATTTCAAGTTTATAACTATTAACACTGGGAGTGTTCATAGTTTATACAAAAAGTAATAGTAAAATAATGATGGGATAGATGGGGGGACCTATTATATAGTCAGATAATTAGAAGGCACTTTTCTCTTGCATCTATGAACTTAATCTTTAAATTCAAAAGGCTTAAGTCATCAGCAGCTAAGAATGTAAAGTAAATAGAAAAATAAAAGAGGAATCTCAACATTCAGAAGACCATTTCAGTGGTTTTCCCAGAATATACTGCTTTAGTCTTGCCACTCCTCTTGACTGTGTGTGCGTTTTCACAAGGAGGATGCTGTCCGAGGTTCTGCATGGTTACTGTGGAAGGGGATCTGGTATCATCTGCTTATACAGCAGATGCACATTCACAGCCAGCCTGACAGGGATAGGGCTCCCAGTATGATTCAGACTTGCAAATCTTCAATTACTTATTCCTGAGCACACGACTAACTAACCCCCCTCTGTTTGCCCCTTCATTTCAATCCAGCTTTTACAATCAGTATTTCAGTGGAAAACACTGGTAGAAACTGGTAGGAGCACCTTGCTTAATAATAATAATAATAATAATAATAATAATAATAATAATAATAATAATAATATTGGTATATCATATATAGCTTTTTTTACTGAGTTCATGTTGACTGCATTTTCATGCAAATTTTCAGTTATGACCAATGCCATGCTTTAAGTGACTAAGTTAAATGGGTAATTGGGTACAGATGGGATTGCTGTACTGCTCTTAATATGGCTCATGTTCCAAGAGAAAATATTTAATAAGTCTCCCTTTAATTACAGTTTATGGTATTTTAATTAACATTGTAAAATGTGTCAACCACTTTCATTTCTGACATCCACATTTGTGAGTTTTGGATACATCCATCAATGAGTAGCAACATAAGCTACTAGTTAGTTGAAGTGATATGGAAACATTGTGAAAAATATGCATGTATGAGGATATGGATTACATATATATCTAATGAACATTGTTTAAGGAAAACGGACAACTCCTTTGACATACTTATCGATTGATTTTCTGTTAATTTCTCTGGGGATTGTACCTTTTATATTCAACAAAATCAATATTTTCATGTGGATATGGAAACATTGTGAAGTATATGTGTGTATGAGGATATGGACTTCATATAAATATCAAATTGAGATTGGTTGAAGGGGAACTCCACCAAAAATCCATAATTTCTCAGGTTATTCTGTAAGTAGAAACATTCTGTGGAGTGAGAGTATCATGTACAGCTCATTCTATGTACCAGAAATTAGAGATAGAAAAATAGGCTTTAACATCATGCGGGTGCTTTTCTTGAAGTTAATGGGGAAATTAAGAAAAGTAATGAAAATCATTAAAAATGAACATTTTATGCACATACGATGGCTCCATCACCCTATTTTTCCGAAAGAACCATGGGTTTGTAGTCATAAAAATTGATCTTGCCACCCAGAACTGTCGCTATTATTTTACATGATTATTTTACTCAAGGGACTGCCTTGTAGGCTAGAGCGGAGTGTGAACTGTGCACACACGTTCTCCAAAGAGGAAAAATAGGGTGATGGGGCCACAGGGTGATATGTTTCTACTTATAGAATAACTTGAGAAATTATGGATTTTTGTCAGAAAGGAAAACAGACAAGTCCTTTGACATACAAAGCAATCGATTTTTATTGTTTATTTTGGTGGAGACCATATAGGGCTGGGCGATATGGCCAAAATACAATATCACGGTATTTTTCACATTTTTTTTTTTTGACGGTATGACGGTATTTTTTAATGGCCATTTTATACTGTTCATAAAGCAAGAGTAATAGGACACAACTGACATTGAATTATGTTTCCTGTTCTGTGTCAGTTGTCTTGAAACCAAATCTTGTCCACAATAGCGATGCACCTTTATTCGGGACGGATTCACTGGGGTCACTTTGCTGTGAAGTTTCAGCCACACTCTAGCCAAACTACTACTGCCCCCTTGTTAGCGGAGGCATATGTCAACTTTCATTACAGCATGAAGCTGTGAACAGCAATGTCAAAACCATAGATATAGAATTCTAGATCGACTCTTGTCAATGCTTTATTAAATAATTACATCAATTCTTTTAAAAAATTGAATGTAAATCTATGATGCACAATAATTAAGTTGTTACTTAAATTAAAATATTAAAATAACTAAAATATAAAAATAAATCATCCAATTACATCGATTTCTGCAGGGTTTGTGAAGAAAGGTGGTCGCATTCTTGTAGTGCAGATTTGCAGGATCTAACCTATCCCATTTGTGGAACTGTGCAGATCTGCACAGATCTGTGGAAATTTGCGTTACAGGAACACTATCTGCATTTTTTCATCAGATGCGTCTCATGTCAGACAGCGCAGTCTCAAGCAGCCGGCGCAGCAAGTTGTGGGATACGCGAACACGATACAATTTATTGGTAGCTCAATGCTATGACTCAATGACACAGTAAATAGTAAAGTATTCAAAACTTGAAAATACCGATATGCAGGTCTAGTAAAAGTCCAAACCGGTCCGTAAATGAATACTGGTATATCATTTTTTACAGTATACCGCCCAGCCCTAAGACCATATCAACATTTCCATGTGTGGGTCTCTGGAAATTATAGAGTCAGTTATAGATTTTGAGTTTCCTGTGGGATAGGGATGTGCTCTTACCCTTGCTGTTTATATTGTAATTACTGAGAGCTGAGCATCTGTTTTGTTGTGCAGGTGTCGTATGCACGGCCCAGCTCAGCCTCCATCCGTGACGCCAATCTATATGTCAGTGGGCTACCCAAAACCATGACCCAAAAGGAACTGGAGCAACTCTTCTCCCAGTATGGCCGCATTATCACCTCCCGCATCCTGGTGGACCAAGTCACAGGTATCCATGGGGCAACTGTCCTCCTTTTTCTACACCTTAGAATAAGTGATTAGAGAATGGACTTCTTTTAATGGTTTATTTAATTATTGATTCCTTAATCTGTTTGTGTTTGAATACTTGACTGTATGTGTAGCATCATCAGTGTATTAAGGTTCTGCACATCTAAATAATTGGTGCCAAGATATGAAGAAACATGTTCCTTCTCCTTTTCTGTTTCAAGATTATAAGTATCCTTTAACATCAGCAGGTTATATTGTTACACAAACACAAAATGGTGCAGATAGTGCAACCTATAATGTAGTTGGAGGAGTCATGGAGCTTTTCTCTAACTAAGGTAATCTTTAGATTCAAAGGTCTGTATCAGTTAATGATTACTGGATTTTTACCTTAGCCATCAAAAAATCCTGAGTCACAAATAAACAAACTTGTAGTACAGTTCAAATGCTTATGAAATGGAGAATTTACAATGTGTTATTTCCACAGACAAAATTAAGCAAATTATGTTCACCAAAAGTATCCTTCATTTAACCCAGATTCAAATTTAAATGTTTATGGCCAGTTTATGGCCAGACAGAAATGTTTATTCAAGCTTTCCCACCAAAGTCTAATAACTGGCACTATACACAAGAAAGCCACAGCTGCTGTTCATCCTCCTAAAATCAGGGATATTCACAAAATAATCTAAAGGCTTCCTCAGAAATCTACCCCAGGAGACTTTTTAGTATTTTGATACAATGTCGTGTTTTTTGGTCATGCACTCTGCTACAGTAATACCAGGTTACAATGAGTTGGGAATTGAGAAATGCGTGGGGCTCCCTTTGCCTGTGCTCTTAATATGTGTTATTCTACCACTTAAACACTCTGACGAAGAGACAGGTGGACCCACTAGAGAAGGGGTGGCTAACCCTGGTCCTGGAGAGCCACAGGGTTTGCAGGTTTTTGTTTTATCCAGGTTGTTAACTGCTTAATTGAACCAATTATGGGTCTTAATTAGGCAAAATGTCCCTGTGTTCAGGATATCCATTGATTGGTAATTTAGAGAGATCTGGAAAACCTGCAGGACAGGGGTTGGCCACCTCAGCACTAGAGGAATTTTAATTACTAATTACATTTTAGCTACTAGTGATTAAGATGTGAGTAGGATTTAAGACAACCGGAGAGCTCAGTGTTGGCAATATCACTGGCTTTTATACTCAGAAACACAGAGGCTTAAATGAACATTCACAAGTGATTTAATAAAGAATGTGGTCTCTCTAACACCATATGGGATAACCTTGCGGTGTTTATGCTGTGAAAGAAAAATTAGTTTGTGGAATTAACTGAATGAGACATGTTGACATGTGTCAGTATAGACAGGACTAAATCATCAATTTTCAGTTTGTTGTAAGGGATCCCCCCATTTCTCAGACTTTAGTTATCTGTGTATCTTGAACCTTAAGTGGTTTCAGCTTTTTAAAATTGTATCAGTTTAATCAATGCTTACCCCAGTTATGTTAGGCTTTCCTCCAGGTACCTATGGTCTGCATTAACACGCTCATATGAAAAATAACCTTAAGATATTTAATTAAAACTTCCCATGTACAATTTTGCTACACCTCCCAAACATAAAGAATAAAAAACTGACATTGTACGCACTGTAACTGCATTCACAGTAAAACACTCAAGGTGTCCGTCATTACCATTTTTTTCAACCCTGAGCACCCAGTTTGAAAAATTGGGCATTCATAAACACCAGCATCTAACTGTCTACAGGCAGCTTTAAAATAACCATACTATTAACACAAACTATTTTAAGTGTCAGTCTCTTCAGTCAGTGTCATTTTATACTCCCTGACAAAATTCCATCCTAATAGTCAAATTATTTTGTAAAGCACTGAATTCCTTTGAACATTGAACTAATGCTGAATCACAAAATCATCTCATGTGAATTAGTTAATTTGATATGCACAGATATTTTGTTAATTATTCCATTTGTCTCTTGATTTTCATTGATATTCTATATGAATCGTTCTTTAACTGGAAGGTTCCTTATTTCTAAAGGGCATTGTAGGTATTTGCCAAAGACTATACAATTACTTCTCAGTTTCCTAAGGTCAAGACAAATACATTTTAATTACCCTAAAAATTGTGCACGCTATATTTTAGAATTGAAATTAATTGCTGTACAGAGGTAGGGTATCCAGCCTTCTCTAAATATTTTTTAATAGCAGACAACTCTTGCCATGGTTTCTCCCTAAGAACATGATTGTGCTATTTGTGGAAAGTAATCCCCACAGAGTTTCTATTTTAATTCTTCAGGCTTACCAAATCATCACTTAAGCCAGCATAAATATACATACAAATATAATATTTCTACCAAGTAGTCAACACAGATGCCATCAATTACAGCAAAACAAATGTATCCAGTATGTTAATTTTCATAATAGCTACAGTTGGTTGGGATCCCCTGCTCCAGCCTACATAGACACCTATCCTTTTTTGAAAAATGTACATCTGATCTTCAGTGCCTCAAGGAATCCTAGATCCATCCTCCTACCTACAGTAAGTCTTCAAACAGGTGTAAATCAAATGCAGTGGATAAACAGGGATCAAATTATGCAAATCGTTTTTGGGATAAATTATGTGGGCACATTTTGCAATAGGTAAATTGTGCAAGTGAGATTTATTTTAATTGAAAAAAATAAACTTAAATCATTTTATCTTTTTACACTTGACTTTAAGAACCATGTAATGTATTATATTGTAAATTTCTTTATAATGTACTATGCATGATAATCACCTTAGCTTTTTCTGGATTGGTAGGTTTTAGTTTCCAGCACTTACAGTCCACTGATTTTTTGCATCTCTGGGTTCATTCCAACTTTTTTTTTTTTTTTCAAAGAACCATCTGCATAAGCACAAACTAAGTTATTTAAAACAAGAACTTTCATCTGATTAAGAGGAGGTGAGCTACAGTTTTAAAATGTATTTAATGTACAGGTCTAATACATTTTCAACAGTGCTATTTCAGTTGCTTAAAAGACTGAAGACGGCAAAGTACCCTTATTTGACTAAAGAAAGCTTTCATTAACAGCCTTAGCTCTCGGATCTTTTAAAATTTCCCCGAGGAATGTTTTAATTTTTATTTAAAATGATGAGGGGCTGTGTAGTGGGCTTGCTAAAGCTGTGATCCACTTGTTCTTGTGTTCCCTTGCTACTTTCAATGTACGTGTGTAGCGTGTAAAGATTACTACAGGTTATATAATCACGGAGAATCTAAATACATTAGGCAAATGCATTTGCATTGTGCAGTGAGTTCTTAATCAAGGTAAAAGTTACTTAAGTGTCTTGTAAGGTACTGTGGGGCACGGGAACAGGGGACCCAGTTGCGGTGCGTGATAGAGGTGGTCAGACAGGCGTGGGTCATATACTGGCAGAACAGGGCAATCAACGTGGTCGTGGTCACATTCAAGGGTTGGGCGATCAGGCAAACAGGCAATCAAGGGAGGATCAAGGTCGTGGTCGGGAAGTCAAGTGGGAGGTCAAGGCTTCAAGGCAATAACTAGGCATGGGTAGACTGCTCGGAGATGTAGTAAATGCTGACAAAACTTTGCAGTGACTGGGAGTGAGTGAAGGATTTAAATGTGGAGCAGAGAAACAAGATGAGAGCTGCAGGGCAAACAGGAGCAGGGGGTGATCACAGAGTTCCAGGAATGTTTTTGATTGATAGGATGAAAGGAGCTGGGATGGTGACATCTAGTGGGGATAGAGTGTAAAAGCGCTAAAATGTTTTATCTCCTAGCTGTGGTGCAAGTTTCCCCTCCCAAACACTAACAGCATTGTTTCATTAAATTGGTTTTGATTGCAAATACAACAACTCAACACAGATCATCTGTCATTAATACAGGCTTCTTCCTAACCAGTGTAATTCTTGGGATTACTCACAAAAGAAGGTTGTGCAGAAAGCAAATGTATTAGACAAGTCTGTCTAATTATTTTAAATGATTTAGTTTTATTTTATATTTATATCATGGAGTAATTTGGTATGGAGTTCACTTGGAAGACTTTTGTTTGATCAGTGAGACATTCATGGATTGTGTGCTTTTGCAGAAATAGAAGCTACCTAGATGTTTACCTCTAAAGAACAAAGAAAAATGCAGAGTATCTAAACATTACAGTGCTCTTAGAATTAAGGCTGACATGATGCATCCATCATCCAATATAGCATATCATTTAAATTCATACTGATGAGTTAATTAGTTGTGGTCTTCTCTCATTTATTTTGTATACTTCATATTAACATTAACCGCCTGTTTTCTGTTTAATTGAACAATTGAGTTTTCTTTGACTCCAGTGTCCACATATCAACACTGAACAGATAAATTAACTCCATGTTGCCATGAGTTGCAATGTATATTTAATCAATGTATCAATCTATATGTATACAGAAAGCAAGAAAAAATCACCTCAGGATTGCTTGGAATGCAATTTATTCAATCCACATTTGTTCCAAGGTTTAAATAACTAGTTACATATTTATCAGTATCTCAAGATGGTTGTGTTACAGTGAGCAGAACACAAGGAAAGCATAGACAGATCTCTGAGCTGTTATCCCCTTTGTGTGGAGTCTCTATTTTGTACAGACTCCACTAGGCATTATCATCAAGATATCAAAAAGAAAAGAGAAAAACTTAAATTAAGAAGCATTTAAGAAACAAAAAGATAAAATGCATCAGATGTTCTAGAGAGATACTAGAACTAAATGCTTATTTTTTATAACATTAAAGAGTGTATTAATAAGCCATGTACACACTTACTTACTGCATTTAATTAAATATTAAGACAACTGGCTAGACCAAATCAAAACGCGTATTGCTTCTGCGAATGTAAAAGGCAGCGCATTTATCATGTTCCTTTTGCAGCATACAATGGGTGCTACCAAAACAAAATATTTTCAGCAATGTGAAGCAACACATCACTTGAAATGGGCAGGAAAGTTTAAAGGTAAAGCAATCACCTCTTGACCCATATAAAAAATATATTTTAATTTTTTATAGAGGAAGCAGAAACCACTGAAAAAACAATCAACAGGGAAAGAGATACCACATACTTTACCACATCCCCCAACTTGCCCCTAATACACACACACACACACACACACACACACACACACACATCTTTTCAGGATTCGTTCCAGGAAGGACAGAAACAGGCTGTAGCTGGAATCAGGCGAATATTATTATTATTATTTTTTTATTTCTTGGCAGACGCCCTTATCCAGGGCGACTTACAACATAAGTGCAAACAAAGTGCAAAAATACAGAGAAGTACAAGGCATCAATCATTACAAATTCAACTTAGCTAAAACATAGCAATTCAAAATAATATATTTTACAAATTCCAATTTACAATTTACACAAGTACAGTAAGAGACTTCCTACATCCTGGACTGTGAAAGCTAAGTGCTGTCAAGATGTAGGGTTACAGACGAGGGCTACGGGAAAGGGAGCAAGGAGGAAAACAATCAAGAACGCGAGGAGCATAATAAGCTGAAGTGCTATCTAGCAGGGATAGAGGACTAATATTACAAGTGCTGTCGCAAGAGATGCGTCTTGAGTAAGCGCCGGAATGAGGTCAAGGACTCTGCTGTTTTGACTTCGGTGGGCAGGTCGTTCCACCACTTAGGGGCCAGGGATGAGAAGGAGCGGGCTCTGGAGGAAGGAGAGTGGAGAGGAGGCAGAGTTTAGCCTTCTGGCACTGGAGGAGCGCAGTGGTCTGGAGGGGATGTATGGAGAGACGAGTGACTGAAGGTAGCATGGTGCAGTGTGGTCAAGACAGCGGTAGGTGATAGTATAGTAACAGAATAGTATATAGTAACAGATAGAATAGTAACAAGAGGGCTAGGCAAAGGTGTAATTGGGGTCACTAGCAAGGGTCGATTGATCTGGCAAATGAGGCAAACTGGGAAGATCCGGAGACGAGAACAAAGAGAAGGTTGGGGTCAAAACACTGGAATACTGGAAACAATAAGGAAGACTGCTTGGTAAGACTGCTCGTAAGGCAAGACAAGATTTCACATTGAGTGAACAGAACAAAGGAGTATTTATACAAGGGATAATGAGAAGGGAAACACGAGACAGGTGAAAATGAATCAGGGATGATGATTGAATGATTGACTGATTAGAAACTGAGGTACTGGAACGGGATCTGAATCTCAGGTGACCTCTGGTGGTGAAGCAGGGAATTAATCAGGCAGTGCATGTTACAGTACCCTCCTCCCGACGGTTGGCTCGGGATGCTCGAACCTGGCGACAAGAACGGCCAAGGGGCCGAGGAGCAGGTGCAGTGGGATGATCACGATGAAACTCAGAGATGGGATCCAGAATGAGGCAGGCACCCATGACCTCTCCTCTGGATCATATCCCTTCCAGTTCATGACATACTGGAGGCATCCTTGCTGTTTGCATGACCTGAGGAGATTTGTCAGAGGATCGGGAAAGGACCAATGAAGCGGGGACTTAATTTCTTGGAAGGGAGCCGAAGTCGTATGTCTTGTGTAGACAATCATACCTTTTGGCCAGGTTGAAGTTGGGGTGCCGTTCTTCTTCGTCGATCTGCCTGAGTCTTCTGATAACAGGCCGCTTGTTGCAGACGTACATGGGCAGCCTGCCAGACTTCGTTGCTTCACTTCAACCAGTCATCAACCGCCAGTACATTCATCCTCTCATCCTGACCTGGAAGTATAGGGGGTTGGTAGCCCAGGACACATTGAAACGGTGTGAGTCCTGTGGAGGAATGGATAAGGGAATTTTGCACGTATTCCACCCCAAGGAAGAAACTGACTCCAGTCAGATTGGTGTAGGCACGGAGGAAGTGTCCAATTTCCTTATTCAATCTCTCTGTCTGCCCATTGGTCTGGGGATGATAGCCTGAAGAGAGATTGATATTAAAGTGCAGAGACCGGAAAAAGGCAGCCCATCCCGGTATGTGAACTGGGGGCCAGTGATGATTTCTTCTGGTAAGCCATAAATCCAAAAAAACTGGGAGAAGAGAAACTCTGCAATGGCGAGAGCTGTGGGAAGACCTGCAAGGGAATGAATCTGTAGGCTTTAGAAAAATGGTCCACGACTACGAGGATAGCGGAATTGGGGAGATCCATGATGAAATCGAGTCTGATATCTGACCAGGGTTTGTGAGGAATGGGGTGTGGCTCCAGGAGACCAGCTGTATGTTGACGCAGAGACTTGGTCTGAGCGATGAACGGAGCGGTGCGATGAACTTTGGGATGTCCATGGTGAAGAATGGATCCAGTGCAGAACCTGGGGATGTACAGAAGAAGGAACATACAAATGAGAACCATGTTAATTAGCAGGGGATGGATCTGTCGCTAGTGCTCCTTGTACAGTGAGCGAAAAAAGTATTTGATCCCCTGCTGATTTTGTACGTTTGCCCACTGACAAAGAAATTATCAGTCTATAATTTTAATGGTAGGTGTATTTTAACAGTGAGAGACAGAATAACAACAAAAAAATCCAGAAAAACTCATTTCAAAAAATTGATTTGTATGTTAATGAGGGAAATAAGTATTTGACCCCTTCGACTTAGTACTTGGTGGCAAAACCCTTGTTGGCAATCACAGAGGTCAGACGTTTCTTGTAGTTGGCCACCAGGTTTGCACACATCTCAGGAGGGATTTTGTCCCACTCCTCTTTGCAGATCCTCTCCAAGTCAATAAGGTTTCGAGGCTGACATTTGGCAACTCGAACCTTCAGCTCCCTCCACAGATTTTCTATGGGATTAAGGTCTGGAGACTGGCTAGGCCACTCCAGGACCTTAATGTGCTTCTTCTTGAGCCACTCCTTTGTTGCCTTGGCTGTGTGTTTTGGGTCATTGTCATGCTGGAATAGCCATCCACGACCCATTTTCAAAGCCCTGGCTGAGGGAAGGAGGTTCTCACCCAAGATTTGACGGTACATGGCCCCGTCCATCGTCCCTTTGATGCGGTGCAGTTGTCCTGTCCCCTTAGCAGAAAAACACCCCCAAAGTATAATGTTTCCACCTCCATGTTTGACGGTGGGGGTGGTGTTCTTGGGGTCATTCCTCCTCCTCCAAACACGGCAAGTTGAGTTGATGCCAAAGAGCTCGATTTTGGTCTCATCTGACCACAACACTTTCACCCAGTTCTCCTCTGAATCATTCAGATGTTCATTGGCAAACTTCAGATGGGCCTGTACATGTGCTTTCCTGAGCAGGGGGACCTTGCGGGCGCTGCAGGATTTCAGTCCTTCACGGCGTAGTGTGTTACCAATTGTTTTTTTGGTGACTATGGTCCCAGCTGCCTTGAGATCATTACCAAGATCCTCCCGTGTAGTTCTGGGCTGATTCCTCACCATTCTCATGATCATTGAAACTCCACGAGGTGAGATCTTGCATGGAGCCCCAGACCGAGGGAGACTGACAGTTATTTTGTGTTTCTTCCATTTGCGAATAATTGCAAAAAACTGTTGTCACCTTCTCACCAAGCTGCTTGGCGATGGTCTTGTAGCCCATTCCAGCCTTGTGTAGGTCTACAATCTTGTCCCTGACATCCTTGGACAGCTCTTTGGTCTTGGCCATGGTGGAGAGTTTGGAATCTGATTGATTGATTGCTTCTGTGGACAGGTGTCTTTTATACAGGTAACGAGCTGAGATTAGGAGTACTCCCTTTAAGAGAGTGCTCCTAATCTCAGCTCGTTACCTGTATAAAAGACACCTGGGAGCCAGAAATCTTGCTGATTGATAGGGGATCAAATACTTATTTCCCTCATTAACATGCAAATCAATGTATAACTTTTTTGAAATGCGTTTTTCTGGATTTTTTTGTTGTTATTCTGTCTCCCACTGTTAAAATACACCTGCCATTAAAATTATAGACTGATCATTTCTTTGTCAGTGGGCAAACGTACAAAATCAGCAGGGTATCAAATACTTTTTTCCCTCACTGTATCTGGTCCATGATGTGCCATCGATTGGAAGCTACAATATATGAGGTGAGCAGAATTCAGTTCAGACAGGGACTGGATAAGAATCAAACTGATGAGAGAGGGCGTCTGCCTTGGTGTTCCAAGAGCCTGGCCTATAGGTTAGAGTGAAGTTGAAATGAGTGAAAAACAGTGCCCAGCAGGGATGATGGGGATTCAGTCATTAAGTGGCCCGGATGTACTTTAGGTTCCTGTGGTCAGTGAAGACCAGAAAGGGATGCTGTGAGCCCTCCACCAAATATCTTAATTTGTCAAAAGCAAGTTTTATCACAAGGAGTGAAGGTGTGAGTTTCTTGGAGAAAAAGGGATGAAGTTTAGGTGGTGTAACATGTTGTGAGAGAACTGCCCCGACACCGTTCTCAGAGGCATCCACTTCTACAACAAATTAAATGGAGGGATCAGGATTCTGAAGCAAAGGTGAATTTATAAAAAGCACTTTGAAACGTGTAAAGGAGTCAGTGGCAGCCACAGACCAGGAGAGGGTGCGGGCTGAAACTTTAAGAAAAGATGTTAATTGGGGTAAGCTACAGAACTGACGGTAGAAATTTGCAAAACCCAAGAATCTCTGTGGTTCCTTTACAGTCCGAGGTTGGGGCCAAGCTGTTTTGGCTTTTACCTTGTTCTGGTTCATATGGTTCATTTCTGCATATAGGATGTAACCCAGGAGTCCACTGCTCTGACAGTGAAACTCGCACTTCTCTCCTTTTACAAACAGCTAATTCTGTAACAGACTTTGCAGGACCTGGCGGACATGAGTGATATGGTCAGAGAGAGTGGGTGAGTAAATTAATATGTCATCGATGTAACTGAGGACGAAACGATTAATGTATTTTTTCAAGACCTCATTAACAAAAGCCTGGAAAACAGATGGTGCATTGGCGAGATCGAAGGGCATGACTAGATATTCATAATGTGTGAATGTATGTGTAATGAAGGCAGTTTTCTACTCGTCTCCCTCTCTGATTCTAATCAGGTTGTAGGCGCTACGGAGATCCAGTTTTGTGAAAAACCGAGCTCCGTGAATCTGTTCCAAGGCAGCTGGCACTAGGGGAAGTGGGCAACGATACTTCACTTTGACTGCATTCAGCCCACAGTAATCAATACAGGGTCGTAATCCTCCATCCTTCTTGGCCATGAAGAAGAAAAGCGCTGCGGCTGGTGAGGTAGAAGAATGGATGATGCCCAGTTCAAGTGTCTCCTGGAAGTATTCCTCCATGGCCTGGGACTCGGGAAGGGAAAGTGGATATATCCGACCCCTGGGAGGAGAGGCACCGGGGAGAAGATCTATTGCACAATCCCATGAATGATGGGGAGGTAATGCAGAGGCTTGAAACTCGTGGAAGACAGCGGCAAGGTCCTGATAATCCGAGGGGATGTCCAGTGGAGTGGAGAGCTGCGGACTCGATGTTAGTGGCACAACACGGGAGGTGAGTGAAGCAGCAGTCTCCCCAAGAAAGAATGTCACAAGCAGTCCAGGAGATTACCGGGTTATGGTGTGAAAGCCATGGCAGCCCGAGGATGAGGTTGGTCCAGGAGAGTCAATCACGAAGAAGAGAAGCCTGTGTGGAGAGAGCTGATGTGCAGAGTCACTGGACTTGTCATCAAAGTGATGTGACCGGAGCCGATGGGCTGGTTGTTTATTGCATTGACGCGGAGAGGAGGTTCACAGGGAGATAGGGGAATGTGAAATCGATTCACTGTCTTCCTGTCAATTAAATTGCCCGTGGATCCTGACTCTATTAAAGTGGAGACAAACACACTCTCAGAACCTAGGAGGATACAAGCACGACACGGTGTTGTCTGAGGAAGCCCCTGGGGAACCGGACGTGTAGTACAGGAGTCTCGGAAATGACTGGCTTGTCCACAGTACAGGCATAGGCACATCTATATCCATCTCTGACACTCCTCAGCTGACAATTGTATGCACCCAATTTGCATGGGTTCCGTGTCACTCACAGCAGGGGGATTGTGGGATTGATTCTGACTGGCAGTCGAGATGTGTCCAGGGAGAGCCTTCCCTGTGAGGAGTGTGATGAAAAAGGCAATTTTGGCTTCATCGTTATGGAAGGATGTGGGCAAATGGGCAAAATACAGCTTACACTGTAGCAGGAAGCTCTCGCAACGATCGGGGGAGCCATCATATTTCTTGGGGATGGCTAAATGGACTGGTCTCATGTCACTTGCTGGGGCAGCTACCATGGGGGCCACAGCTACAGGAGGTGTATCCGTCAGGAGATCTGGGAGCCGCTTGAGAAGCTTATCCAGGGTGGTCTTGATTTGATGAAGCATCCTTTCATTTTCCCTAAGCATTGCTTCTATGAACAGCTCCTCTCAACAGCAGCTTTAAGTAGCTTTTGTCTACCTGCCACCAATTCACACCTAGATGCTCAGGTTGCAGATCTCCCAAAACTAGCAGACAGGCTACTGGCCAAAGCCGGGGGGGATCCGCTGGTTATGGTCCACATTGGAACCAGTGACATATGAAAAGGTAGGGCAGAGGTTCTGCAAGACAAATTTAAAGAGTTTGGAAAGAAACTAAAGGGCAGAACCTCCACGGTAGTTTTCTCGGAAATCCTTCCGGTACCATGTGCCAGGCCAGGGAGACAGGCAGAAAGTTCAATACGTGGTTGAAATCCTGGTTTAGGGAAGAGGGCTTTAGATTTATGAGGCATTGGTCTTTCTTCTGGGATAGATGGGACCTGTACAAACCGGACAGTCTACATCTGAACAGAAGGGGGGCTAACGCATTGGGAGAGTGTATGTGCAGAGTAATTGAGAATCTTTGAAACTAGGAACCAGGGGGGCAGGGAGCTCTGACATTGGGAGATATTCTACTAAGGAAACAAAACAAAGGCAAACTGCTAGTAGGAAAGTCCTGAAATGTTTGTACCTCAATGCCAGGAGTATAAGGAACAAGATGTTAGACTTAGAAGCCACAGTGCTGGCTTGTGACTTTTGTATGTCACCACATCGTTTCTCTGACCTGCTCCAGCCCTTAGAGCCATACATTGTTCATCAATAGACCCACCACTCGCCAATAAGCACAGCTGAGCAATTGGCCATTGCTCTCAGAATCCTTGCCTCCGGCAGCTCTCAGCAAACTGTTTGCAAGCTACAGGATGGGAGCAACAACAGTTTCTTGCATTCTGTCTGAAGTGTGCAAAGCCATCTGGCAGGCACTGCAAAGCGAATGTGTGTGTTGTCCTACCAGTGTGCAGTGGCCTGACATCGCCAAAGCATTCTGGAGGCTGTGGAACTTTCCTAATTGTGTCGGGGCTATTGATGGCAAGCATGTCCAGATAAAAGCAGCGCCTGGTGGAGGAAGCAACTTCTTCAACTGCAAGGGCAATCATTCCATAGTGCTTATGGCGATGTGCGATCCCAATTACAAATTTTCAATGGTTGATGGCATATGGACGAGAGAGCAACGGAGGCGTTTTTCAGTACAGCCATTTTGGAGGGCAGACTGGACTTTCCTCCACCCGCTTACCTTCCTGGGACAAACATCAAAATTCAACCCATGCAAGGTGATGGATGTGGTCAAGGCATGTGTTGCCCTCCACAATTACCTTATTTGCACTGATGCCACCAACACACCAGCAGCCAGATACTTCCCACCCAATTTTCCAGACTCTGTAACAGTATCTGGTGAGATACAGGTTGGGGAATGGAGAAGACAGGTAGCAGACGACAATGGGCTTATCGACCCCAGACCCCTGTCTAGGTGTAGGGCTTCATGAACTGCTGTTGGTGTTCAGAGGGACCTGAAGGGGTTCTTTCAAACACCTGCAGCAATGGAGCCCTGGTAGGATGCAATCTTGAGACGTGGTCAATTAAGTGTAATGTAATAAATAAAATTCAGAGAATAACAGTGTGAGCCTCTTCCTTTACTTGAAAAACGGCTATTATAGCAGTAAAACTTTTTGGAACTTAGAATGAAGACAGTAACTGAAGTATGTGTTTAACATAAACAAGGTTTTATTACAAAAGTGCAGAATCAAATAAGAATGTTTAACATAAACAAGGTTCTATAAGTGCAGAATCAAATCAATCAAACCCAACAGGTTTATAAACGGTACAAACAGTAAACCTAGTAAAAAGTCAACAATAAACCAGCAGAAAATAGCCAATGTCCCAATATGCTACAGCATATGTGCTTCTCCTAGCACAGCACAGTGTTTCACTTTTGTTGCCTTCACCCGCCCGGCTGGAATTCTGCGCTGGAATTCTGCGCAGCGAGTCTGCAACGGCGAAAAACTCATAATTGTCCTGAGCGGTGCCAGGGTTTGCACTCAGCTGTGACACCAGTGTAGTACTGCTTGCCATCTGCTCCCGGCGGGGTAAAGTGGCAATGGTCTCGAGGATGTCCTCCCCTCCGGACAGTCTCTTCCTCTTCGTCTACTGGCTAGAAGAGGCACTCACTGCAGATTCTGCCGTGGACATACCCTCATCATCACTACATATCCCACGGGGGCCAGAGGAGTAGGACAAGTCAAGTGGTCTAGTACTGGGTGTAGGACGTCTTTGGGCAGGCTGCTGGGAGGTCAGATGTTGGACAGGGATTGAGGATCAAAACTGGTGTGTAGGGGTGGTGAACCTTATGTCATCCAGCTCCTCAATTGGTAGTGTAGCCCAGGGGGTGTCCAGACTTTGCCCTTCTTCGGGACTGGGTGTTGGTGTGCTTTCATCTAACTGGAATTACAATACAAAAGAAAACAAATGAAAACCCAATAATAGAAATAGATTATGTATTTTAGTTTTATATCAGTCAGTGCCTGTGATTATTAAAGAGTTCTTACATTGTTTTATTAACACTGTGTTTCTATTTTTTTCTCCAGACCTTATTTTAATACCAGCACTAGAATGACCACCCACCACAAATATTAATGTGGTGTACGGCCCATTACGTTTACATGCACCATTGAATGCACGCTTCCATTGTCTTACCTCAAATTCATTACTGAAGGTGAAATTGGTCTCCGTCTCTCGATGCTTTATGAATTGATGGAGCCAAGACAGCATAAAAAAATATGACGGTACTTTCGGTTTACCGGGCCCAGGGTCTCCACTATTGCACTTAATTTTCTTCTTGAGCCGCACAAACTTCTCTCATTGCCTTCCATCTTTTTATGCCAACTCCCAGGTCTTCACCCATGGTTTTTCCAATTTCCACCCAAGAAGTCATCACGACCTCAGTGTTTTTATAACTTTTACAAATGTTTGTAACTGCGAATCTCTTTGGGAAGATGCTCCTCAAACTGCTCAATTTTTCTCCTTTGCGTTATGGCGGTGTGTTTCGAATATAATATCGGATATACCTCCCTGCTCAGCCAATCAGCGCTGGCTCGACGCAAAGGAGACACAGAGACGCGCTGTTGAGATCTCGGAGGAGTGCGCTTTGGCGCGTCTGCGGGCATCTGCGGGCTATACTTACCTAGAAACCCCTGCTCTGCATCGTTACGCAGAGACGCATACGTGTACCTACGCAGAAGTATAAATCGGCCTTTAGAAATGATATTGAGGCAGAAGAACTCAAATTAGATCCTAGTAACGAAACAGAGTCTTTGTGGGTTAAACTTTTGAATAAAAGAGCTGGAGGATTAGTAGTAGGAGTGTGTTACAGACCACCTAATTCAGATTTTCAGAAAGATGTTGCATTGTACAATGTTATCAGTACTGCATGTAGCAAGGATGTTGGTGTTACAATGGGCAATTTCAGTTTCCCAAACATAGACTGGGAAAGCCCAGATAGAGTCAGAGGGACACTAGTTAGAGAACCAATGTCAAACTATGATCACAACATGGTTAGTTTTGAGGCATACTTTCAAAAAACAAGGACCAAGTCTAAAATCATGGTCTACAATTTTAGAAAAGCAAACCTTGATGGTATGAGGCGGCAGAGTTAGATTGGGGCACACTGGATACAGATTCATTAGAAAATGGATGGTTATATTTTAAGAATAAATGAGGCTCAGGAGAAATGTGTACCAAAACATGTATCAAATTGAGGACCAGAAAACATTGGCCAAAATGGTTTAATAGAAGTATGAAAAAAAATATCAAGAGAAAGAAAATGTATAGCACATATAATAGGGATAGAGATGAAACAAAATACAAAGAATATGTAGAACTACAAAGAGATGTTAAGAAAGGGATCAGGAAAGCATAGAGGGAAATAGAAAGAAACATAGCTCTTGGAGCTAAAACTAATGCACAGTGCTTTTTTCAATGCTACAACAGCAAGGGATCAATAAAGGAAGAAGTGAAACGGGTTAAGGCTAAAATGTATCTTAGAAAATGAACAAGATGTGGCAAATGTTCTAAATGAGTATTTCACAGAGATTTTTACAAAAGAAAAATTGGATAACATGCCACATATTAACAATCAGTCCAGTAAATCCTATGAGAGATCAGGATAAATGAGGAGGAGGTACAAAAGGCATTAGCAGAATTAAAAACAAACAAATCACCTGCGCCAGATGGTATATATAGATTTTCAGAAAGCTTTTGATAAGGTTCCACACCTAAGACTGATCCTAAAATTGGAAGCCATATATATTCAGGACAATGTAAGTAGATGGATTACACTATGTAATGCAATTTTTGTTCTTGGATAGTAAGTGTTATTTCCTAATTGCTTATGCCTCAAAAGTATTGAAAATGTCTATTATTCCCCACAGACTTTGCTTTTGTGACCAGGACAATGATATTTTGAAATGTAACTATTTCCAATGAGGAAACGGGCGACTTTGTGTCTTTTTGTTTACATAAAGTCAGAAAAAAACAACATATGAATCCAAATTAACATATTTAAAAGGTAGAAGTGAGTAGTTTTTCGAGATCGTTAATCTCTTTATGTGAACGAAAAGACACAAAGTCACCCGTTTCCTCATTGGAAATAGTTACATTTCAAAATATCACTGGCCTGGTCACAAAAGCAGAGTTTGTGGGGAATAATAGACATTTTCAATACTTTTGAGGATTAAGCAATTAGGAAATAACACTTACTACCCAGGAACAAAAAAAAATTAAAAATGTTATACAGTGTTATAAATTGGCTGATGTATAGGAAACAGAGGGTGTTGATAAGAGGAGTTGCTTCTAACTGGAGTGAGGTTGTTAGTGGAGTTCCACAGGGATCAGTATTAGGGCCTGTGCTTTTTCTAATCTATATTAATGATCTGGACTCTGGGATCTGCAAATTTGCAGATGATACTAAAATAGGTGGCCCAGCAGATAAAATCTCAGCAGTACAGGTTATTCAAAGGGACTTAGATAATATTCATTTGTGGGCTGACACCTGGCAGATGAAATTCAATGTGGACAAGTGCAAGGTATTACATTACATGCAGGCAATAAAAACATCCACTGTAATTACACTATGGGAGGAATAGAACTGGAAGAAGTAACATATGAGAAAGACTTAGGAGTTTATGTGGACTCCTCACTTTCCCCATCCAAACAATGTGGGGAAGTGAAAAAAGGCAAACAAAATGCTAGGGTGTTATGTCAAAAGTGTAGAATTTAAAACAAGGGAAGTAATGTTACAATGCACTAGTTAGACCTCATTTGGAATACTGTCATACTGTCAATACTGAATTCAAGTTTTCAAAATCATGAAAGGCATTGACCACATCAAACCAGAGGAGCATTTCCAGATCTGCAGGGACACACAGACCCGGGGACACAAATGGAAATTGGGCTTCAAGGCATTCAAGACAGAAAATAGGAGACACTCCTTCACACAGAGAGTTGTTATAATCTGGAACAAACTCCCTAGTGATGTGGCTGAAGCTGAAAACTTGGAAACATTAAAAAATAGACTGGATAGGATGACTTAGTTATTAATGGACACCAAATGAGCATGATGGGTCAAATGGCCTCCTCTCGTTTGTAAACTTTCTTATGTTATTATATTCTGAAAATTTTAACTAAAAAATATATGGGGCAGAGAATTACAGCTGCTACCCTTTGCAAACAAATGCACCAGACAATTGCACATAATCGAAGACTGGAATTCAAATGAGTAAGTAGAATGATTGTGCATTATATTTTAAATATGACATTTTGTGCTGTGTGTATTTTGTGTTGTTTTCGCTGCTGTAAATATTTACACAAAGTTTTACATTATACAAGTGTAGTTTATGAATGTGAGAGTATATGCGTGAATATGCTGTTGGACCAGAGTCCCAGCGAGGTGAGAATGAAGAAAAGGAAGCTGGGAGGTTTGGGTGTGATGGGAGAGGAGGGGGGACTGTTGAAGAGCCTGCGGATGTCTGCAATCTTGGAGGAGAAGAAGGAGGCGAAATCATCACCAGTGAGAGATGAGGGGGGGGGGGGCAAAGAGGGAGGAGAAGAAATTTTAGAAATTTACTTCTAATAGTTTTAAAATGTATTGTAATTATATATTTAATTGCAAGTTCACATGTATGCTAAATATCTGTTGTTTTAATATAGCATTTTTTTAACATCAGCAACATCATATTTCTTCTCCACATACTTATGCATAATTTTAATTATTATATTACTGTACTTTCATATAATTACACTGTATTTTGTTCAGGGTTCCCACCTGGCCAAAAATCAGTGCAGCCTGGCCAAACAAATGTGTTAATGGCAAAAAAACAAACAAACAAAAAAAATACAAGAATCACATAATCTACATACACATACTCAAGAAGCACAAGCACACATACTCTGCCCCCCATTCCTGTTTGCTAAGGCTAACCCCCCAATCCCACCTACTCGCCATTCTGCTAGCAATCCACGAACACCCCCCAATACACCATGTTTACAGAATCTGATCCTTTACTGGGTTGCATGAAGGGATTATATACACATTTTAGCTTTATTTAAATTATTTATTTCAAATTATTGTAATGTACGTACATGTATAAATAAGTTTTGTTGTTTTCATGTATAGCTATTGTTTTTAATATCAATTAGAAAATTATATAAATGTTGCACAGTTAAATCATCTTATTATTATTCTTACTAGTAGTAGTAGTAGTAGTAGTAGTAGTAGTAGTAGTAGTATACTGTTATTATTAATTGTGATACTTATTCTACTGATAATCAATCCTGCTTTGTGTGCAAATGATTTACTTGATTTGTATCAACCACCTGAATGGTAATTGTTATATATTTATGTTTTCCTCTGTTCTCAAAATATTTATTGTCTATAAAATGTGTCTAAAAAGCAGACTAACTTATTTATCACTGAAGTCTGTTTGATTTTGGTACAGTGAAAGCTTTTGCTAACTATCATGGAGATAAGTTTGATTTGATCTAGTCCAAGAAAAAGAATCTGAAAACACAATAAACACTACTCTAGGGTATCCTATATAGAATTTATTCTCAGAATGTAAATATTATGAATCTGAAATGCACTTGGATTAGATTTTTGCTCTTAATTGGTTTATTTATTGTCACTGTTTTAGAGGTTTGATTCCTTTCTGGTTTTATTCAGAACCACAGCTGTAAGCAAGATTACTTCAGAAGAAATAACATTATTGACTAATGGTGCTCAGAACTATTTACATTCTATGTTTTCTTTTCATCCCACTTTGAATTAAGTAGTTATGTCAAATAATTTCCTTTTAGAACTGCTTTGTGAAGTGAATAAGCTCTAGCCATCTACACAGTCAGTTACAGTAAATATGTTTTGAAATTATGGATTAAATGTGTTCTCTGCATTGGTTGTCTGGTTCTACTTAAGTCTCATGGGAGAACAAATAAACTGACCCAGTCAGAGCTAATTTAGATAGAATCCATAGCCTCAAACCATCAAACACAACTATTATAGCATAGCTCACTTCAGTTTTCTTGAATGTACAGTGACGTATGCATCAAAGCACTTGTTTTTACAGTGGTGAACAAAAGTTTGCACACCCTCTTAATACATAATTATTTTATGGTTACTGATATTACAACCACTTGGGAAATGTATGTATGTATATGTATGTACTGTACATGAAAATACTTCCCAGAATGTGCGGTTAATGTGCTAAGAACCATAGTGTGAAAATACCAGAATTTTAAATAGTGAAAACATTTAAAATAACAATTTATTTTATTAAATTAATATTTTATTTCAGTCTGCAGCCTTGTGTATCTTAATGTTTTAGATGAGTAAAATAATAAGCAATAATTAATTTAAATAATTAAAACAAATGGTTTATATTAATGCATATATTTAGATTATGATATTTTAATACTAAAATATATACTCGTTATATTTAAATTATTGTATTACTATAGTCATTGTAATATCTTAGTTATTTAAGGCATTTTCCATTTAAACAACAGGGAGTGTTATTCTGTATGTTTATCAAATTCACCATATTCAAAAGCTATAAAATAAAGCACAGAGAGAGAAAAAAGAAAATAAAAGCTTTTTCTGAGCTTCTGGAGTTGAGATGGCTGACCATTTACAATATTATGTAAATATCTTATCTTGAGCTGTCGTCAAAGGTTTGCCCCCCTGGGTGTGCTGTGCTTAGTACAGAGGAATCTGAACAGCCTCATTAAAAACAAGCTTCTTGCATTTATTAAGAGCAGATGATCCAAAAGGCCTCCTAGGCAGTTTCTACTTTAAATGTAACGTTCAGGTGGCAGCAATTTTTCAGACTTGGAAATGACTCAAATGCCGCTTGCGATTCCACTTTACACTTCACTGTGTCCCCCGAGCGAAAGCCAAAACTGCACACAGCTAGTGCAATAGCCAGCTTGCAGCCCACAACTTAGATAACCCCCATGCCTCACTTCATGCTCAGTTTCTGTTTCAGCATGCATTAGGTTCTGCATTACCCTCCTTACTGTAATTAATTACTGTAATTGAGAGAGGATATTCTTGTTGGTGAAAAGGATTCATAGCTTGTGTCTTCTTGACAACAATATGAGAAAATTGATTAATTATCTTAACTTAAGGTGCTTTATGTTTACCTTATCTTCAGGGAAAGGTAACCTGTTGTTTAAAGAGGCAAAGAGGTGCAGGCATTGATGTGGCTCCAACCAAAATGCACATTCATAGGGAAAGATCAGTATTTCATGATCCATCTGAAGGGGAAATGGCAGAGGGGGCGTGGGTAAATACTTTAACATTTATCACTGCTTTTCTATACAAATAAACATGATACATGACACTATTTGTTAGAAAGTGCACCAGGCATAGGCATAGGCTTGGGGGACTACTTCCATTTTATTGACTGGGGGAGCATTCGATCGGATTGTCGAATGTTTTCACTGTTCACGCATTTGTTTGGCCAAGCGGGGCTGAATATAGCTGCTGGAAACTTTAGTGCTGCTTACAAAGTGTTTTTTTTTTTTTTTTTTTTACATATAACCTAAGGTTTTCATCATTTTGAATTCAATGTATAATTGTCTAAATCCTGTAGGATGTAGATGCCCAGTCCCATTGTTGTTAATCATTGCATATTGTTGGCTGCAACCCAAACAGTAAAGGAACCGCTAAACCAATAAACTGAACTTGGTGAGGATGATGATTTTTTTTTGCAGGCTGTACTTTAATATGAAGGTGTGACATTTTACAGCTCCAGGTCAGTGGGTATGGATTATGTATTTCAAGTGGGAGCAGCTGAAGAGGTGAAGTAAATGTGTCTCCCTCTGTTTTTGGCTTGCTGGCCCCTCAGGAGCTTCGCGAGGCGTGGGGTTCATCCGCTTTGATAAGAGGATAGAAGCAGAAGAAGCCATCAAGGGACTGAATGGCCAGAAACCCTCGGGTACCGCTGAACCCATCACTGTCAAGTTCGCCAACAACCCCAGCCAGAAGACCAGCCAGGCCCTGCTCTCTCAACTCTACCAGTCACCAAACCGGCGGTACCCTGGGCCTCTGCATCACCAAGCCCAGAGGTTCAGGTAAATAATCTTGATGCGGTTAGAGGATTCAGTGAGGTGGGAGCAAGTGGGAGGGGAGTTGGAAAACTTATGTAAACCAGGGTGATAAAGTATGTATAATTTATACAAAATTACATACAAAGTTATTAAAAACAGGACTTCATGTTCTGTGTGGAGATGACTATGAGATCATAATGTAGGACGAACACTTGTGGACATTCTAAAAAAAAAAGAGCTGCTCCCTCTGCTCTGTACGTGCACCTTTCTCTGACTGGGCTGTAAGGGTGCATCCAAAGTTAATGTCTTCACAAGCATGAAGTGTTGTTAATTTGCTCAAGTGTAAAAGCTGGGCTTCACCCTCCTAGGCCTCATAGACATGGAGGTGCTGTTCCCAAGAGATAGTGGGGTTCTGATGTTCAAAATGTCTTCAGTGTACCTCTGTGGAGATTGCCTCATCTTCAGCCATGCTCATGCATTCTTTCATTTCATCATCCTACTTCATCTAGTCATCCCTGTGCATTTATTATTATACATTATTTCGGCTATTTTTCTTACAGTTAAATAACAATTAGAAGTGGTTCCATACCAGTAAGATTCACACTTTTTCTATGCCAAAATGTATTTCTTTAATATTTTAGTGAAACTTGCCATTGAATAGGATATTTGTAATATACTGTATATATATGGACATATAGTTTTTAATCATACTATAATCTTCCTAAGTAAATACAAATAAACCAATAGACAAAGCAATGAACTCTTAACCTGTGAAATATGCATCTTGTGCATGTTTTGATAGATCAAATATTCTGCTGTGAAAATATTTCTGAATTCTGAACATGTAAACATCATCAGAACATATCAACTGTTCCAAAAAGTTTGGCAAAAGCAATTGAAAAGATAAAATGTCTTGCCAGTTTGGTCAGTGTAATGGTAGCCAAATGACTTTTGGATGAAGAATAAAGTGCAAAGCCATTTTTAGACAGAGACTGAAAACTGACAGTAAACCCCTGTGGAGATTACCTCCTCATTAGCCATTAAAAACAGGGAAACTCTGTGTGAACATACTCTTCATTCTGGAAAAATGCACGTATTAATATATTAATCGATTTCCTTCCTTAAGGAATTTTTAATTGATACATTTAAGGGAATAACATGTTCCCACCTGGATACTTAACAGACTAAAATTAGAGTAAGTGACTGAGCTGTTATAGCAGACGCCTTCTGCAAAGTTGCCTGCAGCAGCATTGCAGCTGAAGTCAAATCCAAGTTTATCCACAAAGCAGATTGGTCTGCCCTTGCCCAGTTAATTGGGTAATTGCCACATTAATGATTCCAAGTTCAGGGCCACAGTTGCAACTGTTGACTTGCAGATTCTCATGTGTGGAACAAAAGTCTCTTTCTCAGTCTGTCTGCTTCTGTTTCTAGACATGTAAAATAAGACGTGAGGCAGCCTCAAGTTTGTGAAAAATTAAGGTCGTTGAGATGCTAAATAGACCACATCAAGCAAGGAGGCTGAGAACTGACAATTTTGCACATGAGCAACTCTAACAGCACATTTGCTTCAATACAGAGCACTGTTACTCCAGGTCCTGTCTTGTGGACAAAACAGTCTTACAAAGTAGCATGCTGTCATCACATATGAATACACTCATTCTGATCACCTTCTTACAAACACTTTGTGGAAGGATTAAGAACTATACATTTATCTTGTCAATTTTTCTTTGTTTTTATAACACTATTTTAATTTTAAGAACCTTTTACACTCAAGGTAGCATTTAATTCCTGCTTACTGTCGCACCCAAATATGTATTTAAATAATGGTGTTAGTTGTTGTGTGTGCATACACATATATGTTTATACATATGTAAATGTATATGTTAATGTATATTAAACACACACACACACACACATATCACATGTTATATTATCTTTAATAACTTCTTTCTTAAATTTAATTCTCATTGTTACATTTTCACTTGGGTCAGGATATTGGTCTGATAATAAATATGTAGATTTTGATATCTATAACACTAACACTACTATCACCCACTGATTCACAAAGCAGTTATTAATAATCAGAGTCTTGCAATGCAGTGTTACTTCATATGCTGAGCATTACATGGTGCTAACACACAGCAACAGAAAATCAGATCAGCCTATAAAGACATACAGTGAACTGCTTTATTAAATGCTGCTTTGTTGTGATTTTAACCCCAGAACGCTCTCAGTCTGGTGGTGCTATTCAGTGTAATGGCCCATTTCTTGAATGTGTTTTTTCCTTGAATGAGGCAAAGATGTAGCATTAGTTCCATTGAGTGAGTCTACCATCTGCGAGACATTAACCCCAGAACCCTCCTTCTCTTCACAGGCTGGACAATTTGCTTAATATGGCCTATGGCGTAAAGAGGTAATTAAAACTTCACCAACTGCCAGATGTCCATGTTGCCAAAATTATTTCTTATCCTTTTTCTTTATTTTGAAAGTCACTTGCATTTGATTAAGTTCAAAGTTTCTTTATTTTTACCCATTTATTTAAACCACCAACAACACAAAAACAATCCTTTTTTCAAATGTCAAATTCTTTCAGTTCTCTCAGGCGAACAGAGAACTTTTATTTTAATTTAACTCTTTATGTTTTTCTGTATGTTTTATTTCCTGTATGTAGCTCTTATTTTTAGATGTCCCCAATGGATTCAGGTGCCCCATTAAATTAGCTTTTACTGGGATGCTGGGATGCAGTGATGCTGGAATCCTTTTCATTCTTACCAGTTGTTTTACAGATGTGATTGAAAATAAACAATTTTGACTGAAAAGAAAAAACCTGCATACCTAAGAAAAATACCTACAGTGTCTGTTTCAATATGCATAGGTAAATTAATGCAATGAATAGCTATCTAAAATGAATAGAAAATCAGCACTCCTTTGAACTGACAAAACACTTATCTAAAAGGAAATAAATAAAACAAGGAATCCATCTGTAACACAAGTAATGGAAAACAGGCTGTCCAGCTCAAGGGTCTGTCAGGAGGTACAGTGAGGGAAAAAAGTATTTGATCCCCTGCTGATTTTGTACGTTTGCCCACTGACAAAGAAATGATCAGTCTATAATTTTAATGGTAGGTGTATTTTAACAGTGAGAGACAGAATAACAAAAAAAAAATCCAGAAAAACGCATTTCAAAAAAGTTATAAATTGATTTGCATGTTAATGAGGGAAATAAGTATTTGACCCCTTCGACTTAGTACTTGGTGGCAAAACCCTTGTTGGCAATCACAGAGGTCAGACGTTTCTTGTAGTTGGCCACCAGGTTTGCACACATCTCAGGAGGGATTTTGTCCCACTCCTCTTTGCAGATCCTCTCCAAGTCATTAAGGTTTCGAGGCTGACGTTTGGCAACTCGAACCTTCAGCTCCTTCCACAGATTTTCTATGGGATTAAGGTCTAGAGACTGGCTAAGCCACTCCAGGACCTTAATGTGCTTCTTCTTGAGCCACTCCTTTGTTGCCTTGGCTGTGTGTTTTGGGTCATTGTCATGCTGGAATACCCACCCACGTTGGGAAGGAGGTTCTCACCCAAGATTTGATGGTACATGGCCCCGTCCATCGTCTCTTTGATGCGGTGCAGTTGTCCTGTCCCCTTAGCAGAAAAACACCCCCAAAGCATAATGTTTCCACCTCCATGTTTGACAGTGGGGATGGTGTTCTTGGGGTCATTCCTCCTCCTCCAAACACGGCGAGTTGAGTTGATGCCAAAGAGCTCGATTTTGGTCTCATGGACCACAACACTTTCACCCAGTTCTCCTCTGAATCATTCAGACGGGCCTGTACATATGCTTTCTTGAGCAGGGGGACCTTGCGGGCGCTGCAGCATTTCAGTCCTTCACGGCGTAGTGTGTTACCAATTGTTTTCTTGGTGACTATGGTCCCAGCTGCCTTGAGATCATGAACAAGATCCTCCCGTGTAGTTCTGGGCTGATTCCTCACCGTTCTCATGATCATTGAAACTTCACGAGGTGAGATCTTGCATGGAGCCCCAGACCGAGGGAGACTGACAGTTATTGTGTGTTTCTTACATTTGCGAATAATCGCACCAACTGTTGTCACTTTCTCACCAAGCTGCTTGGTGATGGTCTTGTAGCCCATTCCAGCCTTTGTAGGTTGTAGGTCTACAATCTTGTCCCTGACATCCTTGGACAGCTCTTTGGTCTTGGCCATGGTGGAGAGTTTGGAATCTGATTGATTGATTGCTTCTGTGGACAGGTGTCTTTTATACAGGTAATGAGCTGAGATTAGGAGCACTCCCTTTAAGAGAGTGCTCTTAATCTCAGCTCGTTACCTGTATAAAAGACACCTGGGAGCCAGAAATCTTGCTGATTGATAGGGGATCAAATACTTATTTCCCTCATTAACATGCAAATCAATTTATAACTTTTTTGAAATGCGTTTTTCTGGATTTTTTTGTTGTTATTCTGTCTCTCACTGTTAAAATACACCTACCATTAAAATTATAGACTGATCATTTCTTTGTCAGTGGGCAAACGTACAAAATCAGCAGGAGATCAAATACTTTTTTCCCTCACTGTATTTGGCTTTCATGCAGATCCTAAGAACAATAGTGTCTCAGTGCCTTCTGGTAAGAGTTGATCCACTCTGCATTGTACACTCACAGTAGCAGTTTCAAATACAGCCCTCAACTGTTAACAGGAGAGCTTTAACCTCAGGTCAGGCTGGAAGGACATTTCTTAATCATTAATTATTTTTTAGCATATCATCTTACTTAAATTTCAAGTACATCTGAGTAAGGTTTAAAAAGACTGTCTGCCTTGTGTTGTGAAAGAGAAGTCTGAGACCTGGCACCAGCTAAATGTCCTTGTATTCCAGTAATCTCAACCTATCTATGTAGACAAGCATATAGATCAATAGTTCAGAGGACCCCCACCAAACATCTATGTTTTCAAACTTTTTGGAGCCAATATTTTAAAATCTTATCCAAAGTCAAAGAAAAGATAGAAATGATCTATGTATTCAAATGCGGGAAGAGAAATATGGTTTATATTTTCTGAACTTGCATTTTCTCTTGTGAGATTTGCACCTGTTACATTATTGATAAAAAAAAATGAAAAAATGTGTTTATATTTTCAGTATAATATATTCTTATAGGGTCCTTTATAACTTGTAAGTGCTATTATCACACAGAGTGAGACATTCAAATTATTGCTGTGGGCTGGCACCTCAACTGATCTGCCAGTTTGGTACCATTGTGTCAGCTCTCAGGCTGGGGGACACTGAGTTATGCAGCTGGGAGCACCTGGATCCCTGCAGGAAATGTTGATTTTCACTGCAGGTACCATATTCCCTTGTACTTGGTTCTGCTCATATTTCGCCCAGTATGTGCAGACACCCAGCAAGATTCATAAGAAAAAAAAAGTCTCAGGAAATGGAAATCTGAATTTGTTTTTCCTTCATTTAATTAAAATAACAGACAACATATGAAGAGTTTACTTTTTGACAAAATCAGGGGTGGCCAACCATTCCTGGAGAGCCACAATCCTGCAGGATTTACAGGTCTCTCTAAATCACCAATCACTGGATACCTTGAACACGGGGAAAATGTGACTAATCAAGCCCAACTATTGACTCAATAAAGCCGTTAATGATTTGGATAAAACAAAAACCAGAAGGCACTGTGACTCTCCAGGACCAGGATTTGCCACCCCTGGTCTAAATATCCCACTAATCTGTGCATCTCTCATATTTTAAAGCCACATCCTTTTTTGAGAATGACAAAATAACAAGACAGCAAATAATGAAGGCAAGTTCCAATTCAGACATCTAAACTACTGAGCATCGTTGGGGGTATGAATAGCTGTGCTGTATATGACACCCCACTAGTTGCTATGCAACGCTTTGTCCACCTTCCACAGTACAAAGGACTGGTTCTGACTTAGCACACGCAGCACCCTGTGAGGAAACATACATGGAAAATAAGACATTTTTAAATAAGTACCAAAATGTCAAAGTATTTCCACCACTACTAAAACTACTATTACTGCTACCACTACTGCTACTACTACTACTACTACTAATAATAATAATAATAATAATAATAATAATAATAATAATAATAATAATAATAATCATCATCATCATCATCATCATCATAATTAGAAAAATAACAATTGTTTTAATTTATTACAAAGATCCATAAAATGCTGCCCAAGTACTGAAGGAAATAACACATACCAAAGAATAAGAATAATTCTAATCTTAAATCAATAAATACAATGAATTAATATATATGTTGAAAATGTTCTCTATGACAGAATGATGCTTGTTTTTTAATATTGTGCTTAGGTTTTGTTTGACAGATCATTATTATTTCTTATTTCTTGGCAGATGCCCTTATCCAGGGCGACTTACAACATAAGTGCAATCATTACAAATTCAATTTACATAAAACATAGCAATTCAAAATAAATACAACTTCCAATTTACAATTTACACAGGCAAGTACAGTAAGTGAGGTCCTACATCCTGGACGGTAAACGCTAAGTGCTGTCAAGATGTAGGGTCACAGTCAAGGGCTACAGGAAAGGGAGCAAGGAGGAAAAAATCAAAAACGCAAGAAGCATAATAACAATCTGTGAAGTGCTATCTAACAGGGATTAAAATGACTAATATTACAAGTACTGTCTGAAAAGATGTGTCTTGAGTAAGCGCCAGAATGAGGTCAAGGACACTGCTGTTTTGATTTCTGGGGGAAGGTCGTTCCACCATTTAGGGTGGACCTCTGGAGGAAGGGGAGCGGAGAGGAGGTAGAGTTAGTCTTCTGGCACTGGAGGAACGCAGTGGTCTGGAGGGGATGTATGGAGAGACGAGTGACTGTAGGTAGCTTGTTGCAGTGTGGTCGAGACAGCGGGTGGTGAGGGTCAATGTCTTGAACTGAATGCGTGCCGGTATCGGGAGCCAGTGGAGGGAGCAGAGCAGTGGAGTAGCGTGTGCCAACCGTGGCAGAGAGAATACCAGATGAGCCACAGAGTTCTGGATGAGCTGGAGTGGGCGGGTAGTAGATGCAGGCAGGCCAGCCAGGAGGGAGCTGCAGTAGTCCAGGCAGGAGGGGACCAGTGACTGGACGAGTAGCTGAGTCGAGTAGTCGGTGAGGAAGGGACGGATCCGGCATATGTTGCTCAGGAAGAATCTACAGGTGCATGTCAGCATGGTGATGTGCTGGGTGTAGGAGAGCGCAGGATCGAGGGTGACTCCTAGATTTTTAGCGGAAGAAGAAGGAGAGAGTGTGGTGGATTCCAAGGGGATCGATATGGGGAGGTCAGCAGAAGGTGAGGAAGAGTGGGGGAAAAACAGGATATCCAATTTGGAGAGGTTGAGCTTGAGATGGTGTGAGTGCATCCAGGCGGAGATAGCAGACAAGCATGAAGAGATGCGAGAGGGGCTTAACCAGGCCTTTGCAGAAATGCGAAGTGTACATTACTCCACTTTCAGAATCTCACATTAGGACAGGTACTTTACAGACATCTGCAACAAAGTGGTAATTTTGTTAAAAGGAATCCCAATAACACCTATAGTCTCCTCAACTAGTTACCGCTGTCCCAGTTTACCTATCATTTAAAGAAGACATTTATCGTAAGCAGAAGTGGAGTAAACTGAGCATTCAAACTGATGTAAAAAAAAAGCTAATAAATTAAACATTCCTGATTAAAAGCCAACAAAAGCTTGCTTCAGTGTGATTCAGAACTATAGACAGGGTTTTACATCAGGTATCCTGCATTCAGCTCTAGCAAGGACCTTTTTTATTTCGAATGAAGAGCTGCCATTTACTGTCTCTACCTACTAGCTGTAGTGGATGTATTAAAACAGAGTCTCAGAGTGCCACTAACATCCCAGTCAGACTGCCATCTAAAGGCTAGCTTTCCTTCTAGTCAGAAATACTTAAAATGCTCACTTAAAGTACTTAAAACTTAAAGTACTCACATCACACAAAATGTTAAGAAAGAATATTCCATTCTGTACCCTGAATTAGGGCTCCCTTGATTAATTGGGTCTATTAATCAACTAATGAATTGATTGACAATCAATATTTACTCAATTTAATTGTGCATCCATCCATCCATTTCCAAAACCACTTATCCTGGTGAGGGTTGTGGGGAAACTGGAGCCAATCCTGGCAGACATAGGGTGCAAGACATGCATACACCCAGGACAGGATGCCAGTCCATCACTGGGCAACACACACAGGGCAATTTAGAGAAGCTAATTAACCTAACTCACATGTCTTTGGACAGTGGGAGGAAACCAGAGTGCCCAGAGAAAGCCCAGGGAGAACATGCAAACTCCACACAGACAGACACCCCGAGCCAGGACTTGAACCTGGGACACAGGAGCTGTGCTTACCACCCCTTTTAATTGTGCAGATATATATATATATATATATATATATATATATATTTTTTTTTTTTTAATCCAATATAATGACTAGAAGTGCTGGCATTTCAAACTACCTACAAGATTCCTCTTTTGAACCAATACCTCTTTAAACGTTGTGGTATAATGAAAGGCAAACGATCGCATAACACTAGCACAAATGGAGTGTTTTATTATAATTTTTATTTCTTGGCAGACGCCCTTATCCAGGGCGACTTACAAAATATAAGCGCAATACAAAGTGCAAGAATACAGTTCAGTACAAGGCATCAAACATTACAAATTCAAATTTACATAATACAAAGCAATTCAAAGCAAAATACATTGTACAAATTCCAATTTACACAAGTAAATACAATAAATGAGGTCTTGCATCCTGGAAAGTAAAAGCTAAGTGCAGTCAAGATGTTAGTTCACAGTCAAGGTCTACGGGAAAGGGAGCAAAGGGGAAATTAATAATACAAGTATTAGTAACGCAAGAATGCTGTAAAGTGCTATCTTACAGGAGAGTAAATGACTAATATTACTAAAGTACTGTCTGAAAGTACTTGAGTAAGCGCCGGAATGGGAATATAAACATAAAACATTACAATTATTGGTATAAATAACATCAAATAACTTTTTTTTTCTAAACGCATACACTGCAAAGTCAAAACTAATAAATGAAGCATGTGTTTATTTGCGGGGTAATCACTGTCCACTCAATCTGACTACTGACTGTAATGCAATGTGTGTGTTTTTCAAGCACATGAAAGACTAGACAGATGAGGTAGAGATCGCAACTTGTGTGTGAGACTGACTGTATTGTAAAGGGTAGGCAGGCTTTATTTATATAATGTATTTCAATGACCGGTCAAAATATCCGATTTTGGCTATTCTAGGTAAACGTGTTTGTAACTTATTTATTTTTGCGTTTATGCAGCTAAAACGCTGTAGTCATATTTAATATATACATTTAGGAAAAGTCAGAAATGGGTATTCAGGAACACATAGTAATTAAAATTAAATTGGTCAAACTGACCAGCTCACCGCTTCTAGTGGTAAATTCTAAAGGCGATGAAAACATATGACATCACGAGAGCTACACTACAGTACAGTATCTGCACACAAAATGGAGGGTTACAAGCCGCTAAGAAACTACAGTCTAGCTTTTGATTCAAACTGGATTCGGAAGTAAACATTGAAGACAAAGGAAAGGTTTTCTGTTTTATTTGCAAGCAGTGCTTTTCTTACAATAGCAATGTGAGTAGTTTAAAGTACCATTTTTGAGCAAAACATCCGTTTGTTGTAGCGATAAACTTTTGCTTGAAAGAAAACGTATTGTTTATAATAACCTGCCTTATCAGAGGTTATTTGCCCCACCATTGCAATCATAGCTGTGATGATAGTTAATCCTAATTAATCCAAGTCTAGTTAGCAGTGGGAGAAAACAAAACATATAAGACATGTACTTCAGCATGATGGTTGTGCCTGGTGCTGTATTTCTCCAGCTCTTACCTGAACTGGGATCTCTTTTTCTCTCTCCCCCTCCATTGTTCGTATGTAGGTTCTCCCCCATCACCATAGACAGCATGACCAGCCTAGTGGGCATGAACATCCCTGGACACACAGGAACGGGCTGGTGCATTTTTGTGTACAACCTGTCTCCTGACTCGGATGAGAGCGTGCTCTGGCAGCTGTTTGGGCCCTTTGGAGCGGTCAACAACGTCAAAGTGATCCGTGACTTCAACACCAACAAATGTAAAGGCTTCGGTTTTGTTACCATGACGAACTACGACGAGGCGGCCATGGCCATCGCCAGTCTGAACGGCTACCGGCTGGGCGACCGTGTGCTGCAGGTGTCTTTCAAAACCAACAAGACCCACAAGTCCTGAACCCTAAACAGCCACTACGCAGCAACTCCAAACAGGAATACATAGAATACAAACAACAGGACTGGAAAAGGCTTATACTATAACTTTGGACCTATAAGCCAATGTTGCCTAAGTATTACAAACAAAAGCAGTCAAAATTTGGAAACCCTGTGATGTTGCAGGATTGTCTTCTTTTTTTTTTCTTCTGTACACAGTAGCAAAAATGGTCCCCTTCTTTTAAAGACAAGAATGTCCTTTTCTTAATATCTGTTTTGTTTGACTTGGGATTTTTTCTTACCCGGATCCACTGTCTTTAAATATCTGCCTCTCATAACGGGTGGAGTGGGGTAAGGTGGGGTGGGGTGGGGTGAGTCTTTTTAACAATACTTGACCTTTCATTAATTTTCTTGTTAAAGGCAAATCTGGTGAAAATTGAAAACCCCATTTTAAGTTTTTTTTTTCTTTGATTAAAAGAAAAAATCTTACATTTTTGTTTTGTATTGCAAACAAAATACATGTCTTTCCTCACTTGGTTTGGGAAAAGGGAGAGGGTGGGTTGGGTTCACTTTTCCGGATGACATACGTAAATGATTAAAAAAAAAAAAAAAAAATGTTGCCAAAGAGAAAATCTCTTTGCTTGAAAATGGATTTCGAAAAAATGAAAAAAAGAGAAAAAAAATCTATTTTTATAAATAATACTAATAAAAAAATATTGAAGAATTTTTACAAGAATCTGGATTTGAAAAAAGAGAAAAATATTTTGACTGGCTAATTTACGGGAAAAAATATTGCCACCTTGTCTTGTTTGTTCTGCCTTGGTACTTTTTAGGATCAAGGTTGTGTGTTTTTGGAAAACTGGATCGGCGATTGTTTTGTAAACAGAAGGTGAAAACAAATGCAGGCAGGTGATCTTCATACCTTTTCATAGTATGTAATTATACACAGGAGTTATACAAAGGGGGAAAGGGAGAAGGGATTTCCCATGCAAAAAGGTCCACACAGTCCAGAGCCCTAAAGCAAGGAGATGCACCGTCAGCTTTTCTTTCAGTCATCAGTCTATGGGATATCAGTAATAAATATATCAATTTTTAATTCTTTAAAAGTAACGTTTGAACTAATCTTCCTTTAGTGATCAGCGGTAGGTGCTATATAACATGATTTACATATCTTAAATATCCAAGTTTGTTGTTCTATGTGTTGTTTAGAAAAATCTTCGATGTTCGCATTGAATTGAGCTGCTGTTTTTGTTCATTTTAATTGTCACCCCCTCTGGTTTGGCTTTCCTCAGCGTGCATCAGGAAAGTCAGATGACCAAAAACGGGGCTCGTTAGAATCACTTAACGAGTTTTCTTTGGCTTGCCGAATTTTTAGGTTACTTGCTGGTTGTGATGCATTTGGTCAGAATCAAATAATAATTATTAGCTAGTTTTGTTAGTCTAGGTATTTGTTTCCTCAAAAGAGCTATTAGAAAGGTACAACTGTGTCTTTATTTGTTGTGTACGAATAAATAATATATAGTATTTTTCTTTTCCAATATATATATATATATATATATATATATATATATATATATATATATATATATATAGTTGTCACTTGTTTTTTCGTTTGAGCTTGTCTTTTCATATGACAACTTTACAAAGTGATTAAGTTAGAAAACTCGTGAGGAAATCTTGTTTAATATGTTGTCATGTCGCTTGTGAAAAATGTTTTATGGGTTTAGTTTACCTTACCGCCGCAAAAATAAAACCGAACAAAGCTTAGAATAAATGTATTTATTTATTGATTGTTTAATTAATTACAAATATTTATTTATATATTTATTTATTTGTTTGTTTGTTTTATGTTATTGGTGTTTTTTTCGTGATTCTGGTATGGGGAGTGGGTGTTTATGAGCTAAAGGGAACAAATTGACTAGGGGAGAGGCTCTTCCATTAGTCCAGTGCACTGAAAACTTTTAGTACGTTTGTGCTTTGTACCAATATATCAAAATTACAATGTAAAAAAAAATATATATGAAAAAAATAAGAGGGTTGGTGACGCTCTTCCCTAAGTACTAGAAACAGTTACTCGCTATGCATAACCTAGTTGATAGTTAAATTTGCTATTGCTTTTTTCTTGTCTTGTTAAAAAAATCTTAAAATCTTTTTCAATAAAGTTTAGTCTTACTAGAATGTTAACAGTTGTTCTGGTTCAATATAACTTGTGATAAGTTTATGTAGTTTTGCAAGCCACTCCACACCTTCCTACCACGCTACACAGTTTATGAAATGGTGTTATGGAAACAATACAATTTGGATCCAAAACAAAATAAAATAATCATGTCCTTATCACAGTTTAGGCACTGCAGTCTTTCTTCAAATACAATCAACCTGTCCTGCTTTAGTATGTAAAGCGGTTAAAAAAGTAATGTGTGCTTCATACAACTGATTATATTAACAAATTATGATTGGCTATGTTTTTTTCAAACCATTTATTTTATTTTATTTTTTATGATAAATCAGTTGAGAAGAACAATGCCAGATATTATCAGGTAGTGCCCAATAGATATTGAATGTAATATAAAAAGACATACTTTGACCAATTTAAACTGACTTGTTCAGATGCTACTTTATGTGAACTGTTGTTATGAAACTGTTACTTCTATCAGTACATTTATTCATTATTTATCAAGGAACCAAAGGCACCTCAATATGGATCTGTTAGAGGCAACAATATTTAAAGTCACCTTTATACCCACACAAATACATACACATTCTCATTCAGCAGAATTCAACATTATGCATTAAATAATATAATTATATATCATTGAGCATCTGAGAAAAAGTGTTTTGATAATTGAACTGCTTGGAGTTTTTTAATAGCAGAGCTGCTACAATCTCCAGATGGCTCAGCCTTCCAGTGCTATGTGCAGTAAAACGGTAGCCTAACTTATGCAACTACCCATTCTTTGGATCCTTATCTTCTTCATGCAAAAGCTAGCTTCAATGGGAACTGTGAGCAGCAGTTGGGCAGTTTAATAGTGACTGATGTTATACCCTCATTAACTCTAATTAGCTTACTTTTTAAAGCTTCATCTCTTTTACTTAGATGCAGCGTTAAATACAATACACTACGCAGCCATTTGAGACTTCACTGCTTTAAACAACATCATGTCAGTCACCATGGAATGACCCATTCTCTTGACACTGACACTTGCACTACATGCCAGTTGTACACACTGTATCCCTTGCTGGCTTTAAGACTGCAGCGCCAAACAGTGCCACAGAACCAATTATAAACCTGTAATGTGGGAGGGAAGGTTGAGGAGGGAAAAGGCTGTTGTCATTTTTATTTTCTTCTGAAATGTGTTTGTTTCCTATCTGAGAAACTATAAAACAAAATAACATATATATATATATATATATATATATATATATATATATATATTATATATATATATATATTAAAAAAAATAAAAAAAACTCACTGGACCATACAGGTCTGTCCAACTTAAGTTACTCTTATTATTAATCTAATTACTGCGATGAATGACTTCATGTTATCCTTGCTAGTTTAGACCATTTCTGAAACTGGAAACAAAATGAAAAATCTTGCTGTAAATGTTTTTTTTTGTTTTTGTTTTGTTTTTTTCATAAAACTGTTGTGTTTGAATTATTTGTACTTTTGAATGTTGGGACAATAAAATGAGGTGTTGAGAGTTCTGTAGTTTGTTATTGTGGGTTCTTCAGCAAGTAGTATTTGGAGGGGAGTGTTAATACTGTAAACAAAACAGTTTTCACTAATGCAGCTGGTAGTCTAATATAACATGGCTCAAGATCTGACACTTCTGTGTATGATACACAATGTAGTATATGATTCTCTAAACTATAATGAGAGATCTTTGCTCCATATATTTTCAACTTATTTCAATGTCTTATCCTACAGCTCTAGACTCCAACCCTAATAACCCAAATCTGTCAGCTTTGTAGTTGTCTTTAGTCAATGACTAAATATCATGGTAACCTTGACTAATCAATCTAATACCTGGTTGAAATATGTAATTGAGACCTTGAATGAGAACCAGAATACCATAAAGCTTCCCAGGACAGAATAACCTTGCCTATATATAATAATTAAAAGTTGAATATTTATTTATTTTCATTTTGTACTAAACAACTCTAATTTCTTCCCATTCATGATTGTCCTCTTGATACTTTGAATTCCCATACGAATGAGACACAAACATCATATAATAATGGATAACATTTTGTATAATAAATACACATGCATAACACAGCAGGAGTAATCTTCAACACAATATGATCTAGAACGTAATACTTAATGTCTGAAATCCAGATATGTGAAAATATTGTTGTTTAAACATATGGAAGCAACCAGTTTTAAGATAATGCCATCTGGTTAATGTGTGTTTGTATTCCTAACAGAGCTTGGAGGTACATCAACACTGAACACAGTTACACTAGGCACTATCTTGAGATTATTAGGAGCAATGCTAATACATAGGAGTCCTGGGAACACCAGTTTCTTTGGAAGACCTCACATTTTTATTTCTTCAAAACATGTTTTTGAGAAATGCTTGTCAGACAAAACTAAATATAGATTCTATCACCACCTCTTCTAAGGGGGTATTCACACGGTTTGTTTTAAACTCATATAAGAAAAGGCAGCATTAGCATATAATAACAATATAAAACTAGTATCAAACGTTAAGCTAACTTTACCACGGTTGGATACTGTTGAACCCTTCTTCAAAATGAATGGAAAAGTTTGTTGAGATAAAGCAAATAGAAACTTTATTAACAAGCTAGCTTGGAAGCTTCACGTCAGGGCTTTCCTTCAGTGAGAACTTTATAAGAGAATTAACTGTTCTCCTGTTCTCCTGTGTTCTGTGTTCATCGAATCAAAAGGTGCAAGCCCGAGTCTGCCGCGATCTGTCTTCCCAAGGAGAGGTGTGGGATCCGCAAACCAGTTGGCTTCCTTTGATGTATTCCGAGAAGTCCGGTCCCATGGTCATCATTAACAACTGTCAATCGATCATTATCATGTAACATCTCCTTCCTGGCAGGAAAAGCAATTAAGTCCACAACAGACTTTTAACAAACAAACAGCTGTGGGCTATCTATCCACTGTGTGATCCTTTTATCATAGAGAGGAATTTCCAACAGTACCTTGTTGACTTTTGCTAGCCTGATACATCTAATTTGCTCAGTCTGTATACATGCTATTATTTCTAATGCTAGTATTAATATAAAACATTATATAGTTTACTACAAAACATATAATCAATGCCATGCTGAATGGTGATTGTTTTGGCAATATACAAATATACAACAGTAGTGTGACGTCCCCTAAATATGTCTAATGAGTATTTTACTGCTACTGCCATACCTTTAAAAATATAGTGCTCCTTTACCTAATACATTAAATATAATGGGGTGTATTTATAAAGAGTTTTTACAACACACTTTTCACTCACTTTATTCTAGATCATGTACAATGTTTACAGGTCTATATTTTATTTTATTGTATTTATGTATTTTATTTTACTGTATGTTTGTTGTATGTTTACCAATCTGTAAAGCGCTCTGTGGCTACCCTGCTAAGGGTGCTATACAAATAAAAATTGATTGATTGATTTAAATCCAATTGAGATTCTGTGGTATCTTAAAGATTGCTGTACACCCACGGAACCCATCCAACTGGAAGGAGCTGGAGCAGTTTTGCCTTGAAGAATGGGTAACAATCCCAGTGGCTAGATGTGCCAAGCTTATAGAGACATACCCCAAGAGACTTGCTGCAAAAGGTGGCTCTATAATGTATTGACTTTGGGGGGGGGTGGGGGGAGGTGAATAGTTATGCACGCTCAAGTTTTCAGTTTTTTTTGTGGTCTTATTTCTTGTTTGTTTCACAATAAATCAAGAGGTGGTACCTTACTGGTATATAGTGTGTGTGCATTTTTATAGACATTTTCCTTCTATATCAAAAATAGTACCACCTCAATGTTAGCACAGACTTTGCTTCTCTGTAAACATGCCTTTACTCCAATCAGACACAGACAGGAGGGCAGTCTTGACATCACCACCCCAGGTATCTCCTGGCCCTGAATGAGAGACATTCAATGTAAGGAAACTTGTGTAATATGTATTGCAATGTGTATTGATGTATTTATGCATAGCTACAAAATATATAAATTGTTAAATGTCACTGATACCACCTGTCAGAAGTACACTTCTGTGAGCAGTGCTGTTTTAACCAGACCAATGCTAAGTTAATTTCCTAGTGCATAAGACTGGGTGAAGTATTACTAAATAGGAACTTCTTTCAAGATGGGAGTTTTCACAATTAGTGATAATTACCTCTATTTATCAAAGTACTCAGTCTCTCTTATTGCATGTCAAATACAATCAGCTGAATTGGAAGTTAAATCTTTACCTAACTGACAGCATGCAAGAATAATACAAGCAGATAAGTGAATATAATATTATATACAATAAGTAGACTCCTGAACAATTTAAAACAAAGTGATAAAAAGCTGAAACAAAACACCTGGAGTGCCTTCCAAAATACAAGGCCACACATGACTAATCTGCAGTTGTCTGTCTTCCAGAGTTACACATTTTCTTTAAGGACTACCACTACTTCCTTTCAATAACATCCAAAAAGCAGATCTTTTTAAAAAGTGTTGGTACACATCCAGTGACTCCTGGCACAGCTCTGAAATGAGCATGCATATTTCTTTGCTAATTTCAAATATTAATCCTATTTGTGAAATTGCTACAGCACATTATCTCCTTACCCATTCATATACAACCCACCTCAATGATAAAATAGTTATCTGGAAAGTGTGATTCACTTAATTTGTGGATTACAATTGTAACTATCATCTTAACTAGCTGGAGGTGTTAAGATACAACAAAAGTGTTCTTACAGTAAACACTGTATTACACTAACTGCAGTGTTCCAATGAAACATTCTTCATTTGCAGAGTTCAGAGTTACACACACACACACACACACACACACACACACACACACACACACACACACACACATCCTGTAACACCAGCACTCCTGGAAAGGATTCAATTGCAGGCACAGGTAAACAAAGCCAGGATCACGGGCAGGAGGTCAATCAATCGGGCTAACAGACTAGAAAAGTCAATCCAAAAGGCAGGTAACTAGAAGCAGGCTTGGGTCAAAATACACAGAATGGCAGGCTACAAAGAAAAGGCTTGACAGAGCAGCTCTGAGCAAGACAATACTTCACAAGGAAGAAATGGAACAAATGACTATATATACTGTGGTGGCTGAACAAGGGTAATATGGAACAGGTGGAGATAATGAATCAATTAGACAGAAGGATTGAATGATGAGGATCAGAGATCTGGACACAGCTTCTGAAGAAAAGGGCAAGGGAGACATCTGGTGTCGGAAATTGGAAGTGTTCATGCGGTGGATGTCATACACATTCATACTGCAGTTGATGTAGGCCTACTGCATTCCTTGCTCTGGGTGTAGGGAATATATATATATTCCTCAGATGGTTCCTGTTTCATGTTTCATGTCAATATGGTTCTATTTCCAGAGTTTTCCAGAGGTGGAGAGGATTTCAGAAAACATAGCAGGGGATGTTGTTTTGGGTGAGTTTAAATACTGGGATTTTTCCTATTAGTTTACTGATCAGCCAATTTGCTTGTACCTGCTGTGTGTGATTAAGTGTGTTTGCTGCCTGAACCATCACTTTGCTTAATTCTCAATTTAAATTAGTTGAAATATTAACATTAAACTAATTGATAATTAAAGTTCTATAGAATGTTAATGTAATATCTATCAAAAACATTGTCAACATTTATAAATACTAAATATAAATGCAACTTTTACAAACACATTTCCGAAGGGTGTACTGCTCCCATTTTCCAATATTTGCTTCCCTTGAATTTATGTATTTGTTTATATTTGTATTTAGATTTTTTTTTTAAATGATGGTAATGTTTAGATCACGTGGCCCAATTGAATATTAAATAGATATTTGAGTGTTAATCGGGAGCACGTCAATTCCTCCCCATCAATTCATCCCCATCTGAGCATTTGTAACCATGAGTACATTAACTTATTTTAGAGTCATAGAACACATATACATACAGTGCATCCGGAAAGTATTCACAGTGCTTCACTTTTTCCACATTTTGTTGTTACAGCCTTATTCCAAAATGGATTAAATTCATTATTTTCCTCAAAATTCTACAAACAATACCCCATAATGACAACGTGAAAGAAGTTTGTTTGAAATCTTTGCAAATGTATTAAAAAAAAAAAAAAAAAAAAGCAAATGTACATAAGTATTCACAGCCTTTGCCATGACACTCAAAATTGAGCTCAGGTGCATCCTGTTTCCACTGATCATCCTTGAGATGTTTCTACAACTTGATTGGAGTCCACCTGTGGTAAATTCAGTTGATTGGACATGATTTGGAAAGGCACACACCTGTCTATATAAAGTCCCACAGTTAACAGTGCATGTCAGAGCACAAACCAAGTCATGAAGTCCAAGGAATTGTCTGTAGACCGCTGAGACAGGATTGTATCGAGGCACAGATCTGGGGAAGGGTACAGAAAAATGTCTGCAGCATTGAAGGGCCCAATGAGCACAGTGGGCTCCATCATCCGTAAATGGAAGAAGTTTGGAACCACCAGGACTCTTCCGAGAGCTGGCCCCCCGGCCAAACTAAGCGATCGGGGGAGAAGGGCCTTAGTCAGGGAGCTGACCAAGAATCCGATGGTCACTCTGACAGAGCTCCAGCGTGTCTCTGTGGAGAGAGGAGAACCTTCCAGAAGAACAACCATCTCTGCAGCACTCTACCAATCAGGCCTGTATGGTAGAGTGGCCAGACAGAAGCCACTCCTCGGTAAAAGGCACATGACAGCCTACCTGGAGTTTGCCAAATGAAACAAAGATTGAACTCTTTGGCCTGAATGGCAAGTGTCATGTCTGGAGGAAACCAGGCGCCGCTCATCACCTGGCCAATACCATCCCATACCATCAAACTCCACCACTCTCTACTGTCCACATTCTCGTCCTCTCTCACCTCAGCCAAGAAGTCTTGCTTCCAATCTCTCTTTGAATCCACTGTCAACAACCCCCGCAAACTCTTCTCCTCCCTCCTTGCCCCCCCGCCTCCTCCCCCATCTCCTGCAGGCTCTTCAATACTCCACCCTCACCTCCCATCACACCGAAACCTCCCACCGACCTAGCTTCCTTTTCTTCATTCTCGCCTCTCTCAGATGCTGAAGTTTCTGCTCTCCTCCTACATCACAAACCCACAACATGCGACCTGGACCCTCTCCCTTCTCGTCTCTTCCAAGCAACCGCTCCTGATCTTCTCCCCTTCATCTCCTCCCTCCTCAACTCCTCACTCCTCTCTGGCTGTTTCCCCTCTGCATTTAAACAAGCTGCTGTCATCCCACTGCTCAAGAAACCAACCCTTGATGCCACCTCTCCTCAGAACTACCGCCCTGTCTCCCTACTTCCCTTCCTCTCCAAGACTCTCGAGCGGGCAGTCCACCATCAGCTCTCAGACTTTCTGTCCCAACACTCACTCCTTGATCCTCTGCAATCCGGCTTCCGCACAGCTCACTCCACTGAGACGGCTCTCCTGACTGTCACTGACTCCCTCAGCCGTGCTCGGGTGGCCTCCCTCTGCTCAGTCCTCATCCTCCTTGACCTCTCTGCAGCATTTGACACCGTTGATCACTCCATCCTCCTCTCTTGCCTCGCTGACCTTGGGATCTCTGGGACTGCTCTCACCTGGTTCTCCTCCTACCTCAGTGACCGGTCCTACCAAGTGACATGGCGAGGCTCCTCATCCACCCCCCAACCTCTCCTCACAGGCGTTCCCCAAGGCTCCGTCCTGGGCCCGCTCCTGTTCTCTCTCTACACTCGCTCCCTGGGCCCCCTCATCACTTCCCATGGTTTCTCCTACCACTTCTATGCTGATGATGCCCAGATCTTCCTGTCTTTTCCCTCTTCTGACCCTCTCATCCCCTCACACATCTCTTCCTGCTTGTCTGCCATTTCCGCCTAGATGCACTCTCACCACCTCAAGCTCAACCTCTCCAAATCAGATCTCCTCTTTTTCCCCCACTCTTCCTCACCTTCTGCTGACCTCCCCATCTCGATCCCCTTGGAATCCACCACACTCTTCTCCTTCTTCTTCCGCTAAAAATCTAGGAGTCAGCCTCGATCCTGCGCTCTCCTACTCCCAACACATCACCACGCTGACGCGCACCTGCAGATTCTTTCTGAGCAACATACGCCGGATCCGTCCCTTTCTCACCGACTACTCAACTCAGCTACTCGTCCAGTCACTGGTCCTCTCCCGCCTGGACTACTGCAACTCCCTCCTGCCCGGCCTGCCTGCATCCACTACCCGCTCACTCTAGCTCATCCAGAACTCTGCGGCTCATCTGGTATTCTCTCTGCCATGATTCGCAAACGCTACTCCACTGCTCCGCTCCATCCACTGGCTCCCGATAGCGGCACGCATTCAGTTCAAGACTTTGACCCTCACCTACCGCTGTCTTGACCACACTGCACCAAGCTACCTTCAGATCCTACCTACATTCCCTCCAGACCACTGAGGTCTTCTGGTGCCAAAAGACTATGTTGCTCAGGAAGAATCTTGCAGGTGCGTGTCAGTGTGGTGATGTGCTGAGTATAGAAGAGTGCAGGATCGAGGGTGACTCCTAGGTTATTAGCAGAGGAAGAGGGAGAGAGTGTCATAGATTCCAAGGGGATTGAGATGGAAAGATCAGCAGAAGGTGAGGAAGAGGGGGGGAAAGAAGAGATCTGATTTGGAGAGGTTGAGTTTGAGGTGGTGCGAGTGCATCCAGGCAGAGATAGCAGACAAACAGGAAGAGATGCAAGGGGATGAGAGGGTCAGAAGAGGGAAAGGACAGGAAGATCGGGCATCATCTGCGTAGAAGTGGTAGAAGAAACCATGGGATGCAATAAGGAGGCCCAGGGAGCGAGTGTAGAGAGAGAACAGGAGGGGGCCCAGGACGGAGCATTGGGGTACACCTGTAAGAAGAGGTTGGGGGTGGATGAGGAACCTCGCCATGTCACTTGGTAGGTCTGGTCGTTGAGGTAGGAGGAGAACCAGGTGAGAGCAGTTCCAGAGATTTCAGGGTCAGGGAGGCAGGAGAGGAGGATGGAATGATCGACAGTGATAAAATAAAATATATAAAACAGGAGAGAACTCTTGGTGCTATTAATGAGTGTGAACCTGCTGCTTTAAAAGGAGCAGCTCATTAGCAAATGCACATTAGTTTACGTGTTGGGAGGGGAGGAGAAGGGCATTGAAGAAATCCCTGGCAGCAGTTTATGGGCACCTTCTATTCCTGCAGGGATCATAGATGATTTGGAAAGGGTTCATACTGGAGTCCCAATCACCAGGTGTAATTCTGCATGCATGGCTGGCCTAGCCTGCTGCAGCAGCAGGTGCTAGGAAACAGATGATCCAACACCAGAGGGCAATGACATTAGGAAAAGCAAACTGACCACAAGAGGAGCTAACCTAGCACGAAAAGCTGCTGGACCTGGCTACACTCCATCAGAAGGGAGGGCTTATGTTGTAGGAGAGATGAGCGATGATGCTTTGTGATCACCCAACTTCCCAAAACAAATAATTTCACTTTTGTATGCAAAGGCTCCACTTTGTTCTCCCCATAGAGCAGGGATGGCGAACCTATGGCACGCGTATAGGAACCTAAGCTGTATAGGTTGGCACGCAAAGTGAGCAACTGTCTGCGTTTGTTTGTTTGCTTTTTGACAACCTGCTGCTCAATTGTCTAAATTGATTGGCACTTTAGAAAACCAGTCAGTATATTTGGCAGTGACGGCCCCGCCCAAAAGTCATTTTCTGAATATTCATGTTTTAGGTCGGGTTCTTGTGCGCAGATTATTGCAGTTATGCGCAGAATTGTAGAATCCTCCGCTCCCATTTCTAGAGCTGCGCAGATCCATGCAGAACTGCAAAAATCTGCACTTCACGAACAAGATGTTAATATTATGATGACTGTTCGGCGGAAGCAGGAGCAAGATGACAGAAACTGTAAGTTTGTCCTGTTGTGATTAATTGTGGTCAGCAATCAACGTGTCTGTTGAACACGTGGGGGGAAAGCATTGTGTTTACCATTATCTCCTGTATCAAATGGAGAAATGGACGCAATCATTTAACATCATATTTAACACTCTGACAATTTTAAAACTTCATGAAGTTGGAAAAAGAAAACTAAATTCTCAAAAATAAAGAAATTGTGCTCACGGTAGATTGATACCACTGTATTATTTTAGTTATTTTACAAAATGTAAAAGCAGTAGATATCAAGTAAATATACATTGAAAAAAAGTAAGGCACATTGATAATGATTGCGTGCAAGTACAAACAAAACACAAAACAATATGGAAGGGTTACTAATGCAGCCAAATTAACAAACGTCTACTTGTATGTAACGGCAGGGCAATGGGAAAATCTGTGGGACTTTGTTTTGAGGGTAGACTGATTTTAATGGGGTTTTTAAATGTACTTTAGCATTATAATCCTCAAACGTAATGCATGATGAAATGTGATTCATGCATTTTATTGCACTGTAGCAATACTGCAACATTTAAATTATGTATGTAATGTGTAGCATTATGTTGGGTGTATTTTGATAAGAGCATTTTAGCTCTGAGCTGAAGCAATGATCTAAAGAAGACCTCTCCCCCCAAAGTTTTCAGATTTCCTTAAAGTGTGGAACTGGTTTACATCAAAGTGACAGTTTTGGGAGGATGGCACCGAGAATAGGCCAAATAGTTTGGAACCCTGCTGTGAAATGTCTGGGGAAGGGGGCCTGTAGGTAATAAAAACTCTTTGAAATGGACGAGAGCCGAAATCCCGACACAGAGCTACGAATCCGGGCCAACCAGCATTTCCAAAAGATGGCATGGGTTGACATCAGTCATAAATCAAGCCCCCCTCCAATAGGACACTGGGGGCTGAAACCGAAATCCAATCTCACAAACTCAAGAACCAATCACCTATTGATCTGACAGGCATATAAAGAACAGCGCACAGTCTCTCTCTCTCTCTCTCACCTGAACCAGAAACTCGCTGCCACAGCTCAACCTGTAGCTCTGTCGCCCGAACCGGAACCAGAAACCAACCAAGTCTTTGCCGGCAACAGAAGAGTTAAACTGGGAGAAGGAGATTGAGCCGTACGAAGAATTCTTTTAAAGGACTTTATTAAATAAAGAACTTTACAGACTGCGCATGCCCGCCTGTGCCCAAATGATCAGTGGAGTTTTACAGCTGGACAATTGACTAAGTCGACTGTATACGAAAGTGTTCAGTCATTTAAATAGCTATTTGAGTCTTAAGAAACTTGACCCTTGGAACGAACAGCGCCCTGCTTTCCTCAAAGACTTTGTCTTCAAGTAACTACGGTGGAACCCTGCTTACAAAGAAGATTTTGTGCACAACCTTGGAGCCTTCAAACCAGTGGAAAATCTGTTTGGAAAAGACTCTACTTTCGCGAAACCCCAACTTCCAGGTGCATCGACTGAGTGGAAGTTCTTGGACAAAGCCGAACCGGACTGCCTTTGTTCCAAACACACGGACCTCGTGCCATGTGCTGTTATCTGAGCCCGAAGCCAGAGAGGCCTCTCTGCGACGAAGTTCAGATAAGTTTAACAGTTTGGAGTCTGTGATTCATGACATTTGAGAAATCAATTAGAAATGTTAATCTGTGATTCATAACTCTAGAATGTGTAATATCATTAAGTTTTCTTAAATATAAATGTGTGTTGCATTAAACTGTTTTGTTGATAATTTTAGAAATAATATCTTCTCATTCCTGTTTAACTGTTTAGTCTGAAATTGACGCAAGTTAATAGACACCAGATTATAGGTGGCCCTGCCTATCCTTAATCATTGAATAATAATCAGTTAAGGGAAATTGTGGTAACAAGTAATGATAGGATCTTTCTCGGCACCTAAACGTAAATGAGACTGATATATATATATATAACGAGAAGTTACCTGACATTAAATACTAACCTGCATAGTTATTTAATGTCTGACTAACAACACTAATGAGAGACTCACCTTCGTCTTACTAACCGGTATTGTAGTCAATGTGTTTATAACCTTTTTTGTTTAACGATTTGTGTGTTATCATATGCGATCCCATGGTCTTTGATTTGGTCACGGAAGTGATTTGTCTTTGATTTTTTGATCTAGAGTTGAATTTTTAATTAGTTTTTCCCTTTTGTATAATTAGTGTAGTGCTACATTGAGTCTTTGTTTTTGAATTTATATCTTTGGAATTGGTGTCTGCGTCCAATTATTACAGAAATTGAGTTCTAAAAGATTCCGGGATTCGCGATAAGGTGATACTATAAATTCACTTCTTTAATTGAAATTTATAAGTGTACCTTACGCTACATAATTGGTGCCCCATGTGAGGAATCTTAGACTGAAAATAACTAACTTCTGTAACAGTTATTGGATAGCATTGTCCAGAAATCCAGATTCCAAAGTTTTTGAAACAAGAAAACTTTTGTAGGCGCGATACACTGTTTGGTTGGGTTGTTACTGAATAACCAAAAACAATGATGACCCAAATGTCCCCATGTGAAGCATTGATTATGAAAGTATCAGGGATTGAGATCCCCGAATACATTGAAAGCCTAGGCGGTTTGGACTTTGATGAAGTAGAGTCGCGTCGAACTCAGTTGTTGAACGACACTACGACGAAACTCAAAAAAGAAGAGGCGATAGATGTTGTGAAGTTTGTGTCATTAGTGCTTGCGAACTCAAGGCTAGTGGATTTGAGCATAAGTAAATTTGAAAAATTGAAAAAGCTAGGAGAAAAGTATGTGAAAGCGAAAGACGAAAGAGCCGAACTGCATGGAATGGCTTTAGAACTCGAAGGAAGACTAGAGGCTTGTGGAAATCAAGTAATTATGTTGGATGCTGAAAGAGGATTTAATTGAACAATGGGAACAATTAAGAAATGAATTAAGACAATGTCGAGAAGAATTGGAAACAATTCTGAGTCAAGTAAAAGATCTGCAAAATGACAGAGATAAAGCAGCGGAAAATGAGAGGATAACTGCCAAGGACCGTGATGTTTTGGAAGCGCGTCTTCACAAAACAGTCAGGGAGAAAGATAAGGGTACTGTAAAAATGGAGATACTCGAAAGCGGGGTCAGACATTTTAAAAGGGACAGTGAAGAAACAAAGAGAGTAAATCAGGAGCTTAAAGGAGAACTCAGATCTCAAGCAACAAATAGAGGCCCTAAAAACTGCATCTCGGTGGGCTGCAAAGCCGACGCCAGACAGAAAAAGGGAACAGCCAGAACAGGCCAGGATACAGAGTCACACACTGTCTCCATATCTAAGCCCCGGGTTGCCTTGCCATGATCTGTCCCCTGCCCATAGTCAGTCCCCACCCAGGGCAAGAAGCCCATTGCACCGGCGAAATTCCTCCCCCGGGAGTCTGGACCGAAAGGTTGACATGCGACAGCTGAGAGAGCTGGCTAAAGATTGTGAGGTTTTTAACCCAGCAGACAAGGAAGGAAATGTCGAAGCGTATATTAAGTATGCTTTGCGTTTCTATCCTGATGCTACGGAGAAGGAAAAGGTTCTCCTAATCCGCAAAACCACCTCTCGCCAAGTCCATTCTTGGATGGAGAGGCAAGGGTCCATGGTCTGCGATAGTTTTCCGCGATTGTGCAGAGCATTAATTAGGGACTATTCCAGGTTCATTGACCCGGTAGCAGCAGTGACTGCCGCACACCAGATCAAACAGGGTAAATACGAGTCCCCCCGCGATTATTATGAGAAACTTAGGAAAACCTATTTTGCGGGTCAAGATCGACCCGGGGCTGAGGAAGAGGTGAGCTTTAAGGGTCTGTTTGTTGCTAATTTGTTTCCAGCGATTAAGGAGATGATCATATTACATGCAGACGCGAAGTATATGAGCATGGCCGAAATTCATAAAATGGCGCAAACAGCTTGGGAAAGCAAATACAACAGCGCTTCTGATCGTAAAGACACAAACACCCGAGTATTGGCAGTGCACTCTGAGTGTCCTATTTCTCCACTGGAGTTACAGGGGACAGAGATTCCCAGGAGGAACGAACCTCCCAAGGACGGAACCCGAGACATCCAGGCTTACAATAAAAAAAGAAAGAAAATCCTAAGTGGAGTAAAAGTGAACCGAAATACAAAAAAAAGTATGAAGGTAAGAAATCTGCTACTAGCCCAGTGAGATTAACTCAATCTCTGAGCGATGCTGCCGTCGCTGAGCTGCGACAACGCTTAGCTCTGCTCCCCTCTCCCTCTCTTCCCAAACTGGAAGTTAGTAACCAGGGTGAAGGGCCGGACCGGCAATCGGAGGCGTGACTAGGCCTGGAACCACCCCCTGCCCCCGCCTCCATGTTTCTGATTGGATGGGAGGAACAGCAAGGGGGTTTCCCTGACACATCAGCCCAATGGGACCTCCCAGGGGGGGAAGCTGCCATCAGGCAAGCTGAACCTTTGATGATGTTACTAGGTGACCTGACACAGAGAGGCAGAGCCAAGTGAGTTTACATAGAAGTGACCATTGAGAATGTGTGGAAGTGTGAAGCCTTCTTGGACACTGGAGCTGAAATTTGTTTAATATCCGCCACCACATTTGGTGACCTGAAACAAATTATGGAAACCTCAGACCGACGACTGAAAGTGGAAGTGTGTAGTGTGAACATTACAAGTTACACGCAGACTAAGGCACAGGTCACTCGGAAGGCATGGTTAGAGTTTACTTTTGGGAAGATTAAGTTGGTTCACCCAGTTTATATTTCCCAATTTGAAACAGAGAAGGTTAGCTCCGCTTATCGATTGTAAGCAGAACAAGTTGTGGGCTCAAGTGCAATCACCAAAGGAGGCCGAGTTGAGGGGCAGTCAGGTGGAGAGCAATTTAGTTAACATGCTTGGGCAGCAAGGTGAAACCCGATTGCAACAATTGAATAACTCCCCTTGCCTCTCCAATGTACAGGGAACAGCCACTACCACCCAAACAACTGCCGCAACCCAGCTGGCGGAGACCTGTTCTGGGCACGTGCCTGAACAGACAGGTAAAAACCATACACACCCACAACACGTCCCTGAAAACAATTGGCCTCCCACACACATACTTAAAGACCGGGAAACGTTTCTGTGTGCCCTGGAGCCCCATGACAACCTGACAGACCATCCTCGAATTGTCGGAGGAGCTCAAGTAGAGGGAATGTGGGTGGATGACGTAATCCTGGCTGTTGACTGGGAAAAGTCCGCCATTAGTGAGAAATTGTATGAGTTTTTAACCAGCAGAATCTCCCAGATCCCAGTGGTCACAAAGACTCAGAGATTCTCCAGCTGCAATGGTGCCCCCCCACAAAAAGGCATAGGTATCTGCGCGGTCTCCCTTATCATAGGCAAGCGACAAGCAGTTCACTACATGCACATAATTCCCCAATTATCTCACTCTGTCTACCTAGGGGCAGACCTATTGGTGAGATTTGGCGTTCAGTTGGACACCATAAACAGCGTTTTATGGACACAGGTGTCTCCAGGTACTAACGTCTTTGAGTTCGACCCAGACCGCATGTGGTCCGGTCAGACCATTCCACAGGTTTGTGTAGTGGTGAATGAGTTTGAGTCTATAGTGCCTGCTTTGACAGCCGGCACTGCAATAAGGCTTAACATTAAGAAAGGACAGAAAATGTGTGGAAAGCAAGCTTTCTTCCGACCGTCAAGACGGTTTGAAGAGCTCAGCTTGACAACCTGTGGCAACCCCCTGCTAGAGTTAAACCAGAGGTCCACTTACTTGCTGGTGCAGAACTTGACGAGGGAGAATGTCTGAATCCCAAAACACACTGAGTTGGGATTTCTTGTAGACAGCACATTTCATGACTTTGAACTGAATATCCCAGTAATTGGTCAACTCCCCAGAGCGTTGGTGGAAAAAGGGGGTAGTGTGCAGAGGTGTTACACCCAACCGGGTGGCATGATCAGCATTACACCCACCGAAGCTTTCCTTAACGAAGATGTGTGCAGAGTAGATTTGAGTAGTGAAAGCGAAATGGTCTTACATGTGGTGACCTCGGAGGCACAGTTCCACCTTTCCAGTGACACCGACAAAAGCCCATCCTCTCCCAATCCTCTCCCCAAATTTGAGGAGCAAGTGCAGCAACAACTGGTTAAAGCAGACGCTTTAGAGACAGATGAGCAAAGACAACAGCTGCATGAATTATTCCAGGAATATCGGGGAGTCTTCTCCACAGACTCTTACGACTGTGGAGTCACTGCGTTGCACACCGTCCGCATTCCAACCGACCCGAATGCTCAGCCCACATATATTCGACAGTATAGGATCCCCTTAACTGCGTTCGAATCAATCCTGGAGACACTAGATTCCCTCCTGGAGCGGCAGATAATCAGGGAGTGTAACTCAACTTACAACTCCCCTCTCTGGCCGGTACTAAAACCCAATGGAAAGTGGCGGCTGACAATTGATTATCGCCAGCTGAATAAGCAGGTGCCGCTGTCACGTTGGCCCATGATTCATTTGGATCAGGAACTATCTAAGATCACTTCTGCTAGTATTCACTACAGTGGACTTAGCAAATGGATTCTGGACCATGAAGGTGGACCAGGCAGATCAATATAAACTGGCTTTTTCCTTCGGAAATAGGCAGTTCACATTGAACAGGTGCCCTGCTGAGTTCAACATTTTCCTACACAAGGCCATGAGTGATGCTGCAGCTCGAGGCAATTTGATATATGTCGATGACATCCTCATGCGGAGTCAGACATGGCCAGACCATATAGCAGAGATTAGGCATGTACTCACCCAACTTTCCCAAGCCGGAGCAAAGCTGTCACTTGAAAAAGGACAGTGGTGCCGGACTCAGGTAAACTATGTGGGACTCTTAGTCGGAGCCAAGGGCATCAAACCACAGTCAAACAGAATTCAGGCAATCCAAGACATTAGGTCGCCCACCAACGTCTCGGAGCTGCAGAGTTTTCTGGGGGTATGTAACTATTCCCGACAGTTCATTGAGGATTATGCGGAGATTGCTAAACCCTTAAATGAGCTGTTAGAAAAGGACAAAGTTTTTGTCTGGGGGCCTGAACAGGAGCAAGCTGTGCAGGAAATGAAGCTCAGGCTCAGCCCAGCCCCTTGCCTGGCATACCCGAACAAAAACAAAGAGTTTTACATCGAGGCCGGATTCTCACAGCACTCTCTCAGTGCTGCGCTGTCCCAGGAGAAGTGCGTAGTAGCCTACGCCAGCAAAGCTTTCAGCAGTGTAGAACAGAAGTTCTCAGACTGTGAGAAGGCCTTGTTAGCCACCGTCTGGCGGTTGAACATTTTCGCAGCTATATCGGGGGTCAAAAGATTATTATAGAGACCTGCCACCAGCCAGTCCTGTTCCTTAACAGTCAAAGACTGAGGGAAGGTAGAGTGTCTAGTAGTCGAGTTGTCTCCTGGCTCCTGGCCCTACAGGGTTACGAGATAGAGGTGCGCTATGCCAAAAATCGGAAGATGTACTTGGGACAAGGGCTAGCCCAGTGTCAAGAGTATGGTACCCAGGACCAGGGTCAGAACATCCCTGCAATCATGACTATGGCATTCCCACCAACAAGTCATCATTACTATGATGACAATGTGTGTGTAGAATTGCCCAGAGCATATGTCGATGGATGCTCCTTTCGGCAAGAACATCAAGTACAGGTAGGGGTGGGACTGATATGGGAGAATAACATTCCCTGTGGACCCACCCACTACCAATTGGGCTCTAAAACTAGCCAGTATGCGGAGGTGGCAGGCGTACTAATCACTCTCCAACAGACTGTGGAGCATAACATAAGATAACTGGTTATCTGTAGTGATTCCAACTATGCCAGGCATAGCTTTGTTTCCCACTTTCCCCACTGGAGGTTGAACGAGATGAGAAATGCTCGGGGAAGAGAGGTAAAGCACGCAGAATTGTTCCGGGCCAGCCATAAACTTGTCACAGATTTTGGCATGAAGGTTTATTGGCGCAAAGTAAAAGGGCATTCACAGAAACAGGGACCAGATAAAGTCGGCAACGACGAAGCTGACAGGTTGGCAAAGATTGGCGCACTCAGTGGCAAACCGTGGCAGTTCAAGGAGGAATGGCTTCCTCCCCAAGAACACGCGGAGGTAAAGGTGGTTACCCGGAGTGGAGCCCGCGAGGCCCGCCAGGTCGGTGAGGCCAGGTCCCAGGTAGTGCACCTAGGCAGACAGCCTTTTGACACCGACCTGGTGGCCGTGCAGAAGCTGGACCATGGAATTAAAACCATGTACCAACACATCACCAACCCACAAGGACACCCCCTTTTAGAGCAAGATCTGGAGGGGTCACCGGACCTGAAGGTCCTAGCGGGGGTCAAAGAAAAACTGAAAATCATCAAGGGACTGTTGGTCTATGTGCCACACGAACATGACACACCAAGGTGGGTGGTTCCCACCCCCCACCGAGGTGTCATGATTCAGCACACCCACGACGAACCCAGCGGGGGTCACCAAGGTAGTAAGGTCACTCATGACGCATTGCGCCAAGTAGCCTACTGGCCACACATGAGACGAGACGTCTCAAACTACGTGAAGGGGTGTTTGATCTGTTGTCAGTTTCAACCCTCCCGACCACTGCACAGAGCACCCCTCCAAAGAAAGGGCATGACATTCCCCTGGTCCAACCTCCAAGTGGACTGGGTCGGCCCAGTAGTCAAATCCTCCCGTGGGAACAAGTACCTACTCACGATCACATGCGCATTCACTAAGTGGGTGGAGTGCCTCCCAGCAACAAATGACACAGCAGAGACCACAGCAGTCTTGCTGATGAACCATGTATTCAGCAGGTGGGGCCTCCTTATGACAGTGGATTCGGACCGGGGAACACACTTCACAGCTGCTGTCATGACAGAACTGTGGAAGATGTTAGGCATTAAAGCCAAGCTGCACATCTCTTACTATCCCAGTCCTCAGGACAGGTGGAAAGGGCACATCGGACCATAGTAGGCATGTTGAGGAAATATGTTTCGACCAACGGCCGTGACTGGGACATTAAACTGCCCTTGGTCCTAATGGCAATCCGATCCACACCCCACCACTCCACAGGAGTGTCACCATTTGAAATGATGACGGGACGGCGGATGACTCTTCCCCTGCACCACCTGTACAGGATCGAGGATGAGAGTGTCGCCAGTGCCGTCACAGCACAACGATATGTGGCAGACTTAAAAGGGCACCTCCGAGAAACCTTTGCTTTGGCTCAGGAGAACTTAGAGAGGAGTGCTGAAGATCAACGAGCATATTATGACCAAAAAGCCACCAACAGGGAGTGCCAGGTGGGGGACACAGTGCTCTATTTTAACTTCACAAAACCCATGGGAACAGCCAAGAAATTCTTGCCGAATTGGTCAGGTCCCTATGAAATAGTCGACAAAGTGTCTCCAGTAGCATACCGCATTAAAATAGTGAAAGGGAGTAGAACTCCAGTGTATAAATGGGTGCACCTTAATCAGATTAGGCCATACTGCTCTCCTACCGAGGAAAGGGGGGAGCCTGAGGAAACCCAGTGACTGAGAAATGAACTCCCTCCCCTACCCCTGTTGTGTAAGTAAGGTCAGCAGTAAATGTTAGGTAGCAATTGGTGTTTTAGGACTCATACATACAATGTTTCTGTTTAAAGGTAATACAGTTAAGGCAGGGTACCGCCAATGGTATTTCCTCTGTGTTGCAGAATGACACTTGTAGTGACAACTTGGTTGACTGTGATGGTCTGCTGGATCAACCTGACCCAGCCCTCTGAGATCGTGGAACCCGGGCCGGCCACGGGCATCGTCCTTCAAGACGCCCCGGGATTGCTGATTACAAACTGTAAAACATACACTCAGAGAGTATATGTTAGGTTGGATCCTAGCGACGCGTATCAAAAACATGTACAGATGGACGACAAAGTCTCCTCTTATGGCAAGATGTGGGCAAAAGATACAATTTGGCATGCTCGGCTTGACACAATACTACTTTTAACACAACTCAAGAAAGTTACTGTTACTCAGAGCGAGGTCAATGGAGTGAACCGGCCAAAAAGGTTTTTAGGGAGTTTATTAGCAGCCGCCTCTGCTATTGGCTCGCTGTTTTCAGCTGGCTTATTCGCCACCAATACAGTGACACTCAACACCCTGAGGAAACACGTGCAGGAATTACAGGAAGAGATGCCAGAGGTTAGTCTAAAACTTGAAGAACAACAAAAGCTGTTTCAAAACATGGGCAAGACTTTGAAAGGTACCATTCTCACTGTTAACCTCCATTCTACGGTACTCAATCACACTCTCCATACCATAGGTAGGATTGTTGACGTGATTGAATGGGACTATGCGTACGTGCAAAAGGTTAGGATGCTAATGCAGGACCTACTCAGAGAGATTAGTGCCACTGTTAGTAGCTTAGCTATGGGACAGATCCCTACATACCTCGTCCCCCTTTCCCTAGTGGAAGACGTACTGAAACAGGCAACTTCGGAAATCATACAGCCACTGCAGGTGCACCTAGCATACAGCCTCGGAAGCGCCATTCCCATACATGTAGACCCAGAAGCAAAAGAGATCGGCATTCTATTGAACCTGCCGATCATTGACAGTAAGGGCATATATAGACTTAGGTCTGTATTGAATGTGGGTTTCTGGGAGGGAGACATGTATGTTAAACTAGACACCCCACCAGTCATAGCTTACCAGGACAATGACCCCAGTTTATACCTGGTCCCAAATTTAGAAATGTGCATATCTACCAAAGATATCCACTGGTTGTGCCCCAGCAAACCATTTCTTAGGGACCCCACCCAGAGATTGTGCGGTAGACGTAAGGACGCTACGTCCGAAAAATGTAAGGCCACTATGACCAGTAGAAATGAAGTCGGTGAAACCAAAGTGGAAATTGCAGGGGATAAATGGCTTGTCAATACACCTCAATCAGAGATCATGGTAACATATAACAGACATGATACAGCCACCAAGGTACAGCTTCCCGTTGAGACCATTTTCGTGCGTGTCCCTAAAGGGGCCATCGCTCACATCGATGATTTAGCTCTTTACCATTTAGACTCTGAGCGATATGAAACTGAAATTGAAATTGTAGACGCCTTCCGGGGACACAATTTTAAATTGGACAGCGTTCTTAGTGAAAGGGTAAAAATGGAGGGCACTAAAATCATAGAGTTTGCAATAGACCAAACCGGTTTGCAAACCACCCTCCTAGAGTCACGTGAGAGAAAGCACAGGCTGTCTCACGGCTGGGGGGCTGGGGATATGGTACTCATAACGTTGCTCCTGAGTGGCTGGATCATAACAGGAAGTGTGATATGGATACTAGCCAAACGTCTGCATGTATTGAACGACAGAGTGCATAACCTCAAGGGAGTACCAGCTTACCATGTAAGCCAACCATTCAAACCCAGGTCCCTACCCACTATAGACATCGGTGAAAGTGATAGTGAAGGTCACGTGCCTGAATAACCCTTGAACCCCCGTCACCTCCCTCTGTTAATCAACTTCCCCCTATTGGTTACCATCAGTAACCATACTCAATATACTGAGTAATACTAATACCAATTGTTTTTTTGTTTTTTTTAAATGTACTAGTGTAGGTCATGAATGGTGAAGTCCACTGCTGAATTCTGTTACATAACTTTGAGATAATTGCTTAACATCTTATTTTGTCTTGAAGGGGATAACGTCCTAGTCGACCTCAGTCCCATTCATGAAAGGGGGTATGTAGCATTATGTTGGGTGTATTTTGATAAGAGCATTTTAGCTCTGAGCTGAAGCACTGATCTAAAGAAGACCTCTCCCCCCAAAGTTATCAGATTTCCTTAAAGTGTGGAACTGGTTTACATCAAAGTGACAGTTTTGGGAGGATGGCACCAAGAATAGGCCAAATAGTTTGGAATCCTGCTGTGAAATGTCTGGGGAAGGGGGCCTGTAGGTAATAAAAACTCTTTGAAATGGACAAGAGCCGAAATCCAGACACAGAGCTACGAACCCGGGCCAACCAGCATTTCCAAATGATGGCATGGATTGACATCAGTCATAAATCAAGCCCCCCTCCAATAAGACACTGGGGGATGAAACCAAAATCCAATCTCACAAACTCAAGAACCAATCACCTATTGATCTGACAGGCGTATAAAGAACAGCGCACAGTCTCTCTCTCTCTCTCTCTTTTTGTGCAGTGAAAAATCTGTTTGGAAAAGACTCTACATTCGCGAAACCCCAACTTCCAGGTGCATCGACTGAGTGGAAGTTCTTGGACAAAGCTGAACCGGACTGCCTTTGTTCCAACCACACGGACCTAGTGATGTGCTATTACTATTGCTTTGTATATATGTAAATTGCCAATAATCTGTTAGCAAAAAGGGAACCTGCATAGTTATAATATTTTTTGGGAAGAATATGCACCTCTCTTCATTCAGCTTCATATTCTGCAGCAGAAGTCCCATTAGCAGACTGGAGCTGCACTTGCTCTCCAGACAGTGGGATAAGGGGGTGGGTTCAAGGTGGGGGGAGGTTGGCAGTGGATGCAGGTGGCGGCAGGTGGCATGGTTCTATCTGACCATAGTTTCTAGATTTTTCTGTATTGTGGTTTGTTTTGTGGACATGTTTGATTAATAACTTAAATTACAACAACAAATAAATATAAATATTGGTTTAAAAAAATTGCTGTTTAGCCCCTGTAAAAACTTTTATATCCCTAATTTATCATTAGTACCCTTTGACACTTAGCAAGGTATACAAACCAGACTTTGGGCACTCAATTCAAAAAAGGTTCGCCATCCCTGCCCTAGAGCAATATTGCTGTCTGGCTCCAGAGAATGAGGGGTTTGTGGAGAATGCTCAACATGTCTGCAGTTTTAGGACTTTTAACAGGGTTCCCATAGTCATGAAAAATCCTGGAAAAGTCATGGGAAAAGAGATGGTCATGGAAAAGTCATGTAAAATGACCAAAAAACAAAAAGCATGGAAAATAGCTAAAAATGCCTACAGTCAAACCAATGTACAACATACAATGGGATATAATGATACAAAGTAACAGTTTCATGGTGCAGACTAAAATTGTATTAAATCCTGTCAAAATGTTCCTTTTAGTACTTACTCTGGAATTACATGTGGTTATTACAAACATCATGGTCACAGTGGTGTGTGTAGAATGATGATCACCCCTTTAAAATGGTGGGCATTACACAGATCAGCTTTCTGTGAAATAAAGTTAATAGTAAAAGTAAATCACATGCACATACAACTTACTTAATAGGTGCAGGGCACATAAAATCCATATAAAGTAAAAAGAAAGAAATACCCGCACACTTACCACAGCTCCAATGCACAAATAAAAAGTATTTATGTTGCGCATTTGCAATAAAGCAACTGAAACTGTGTGATTACAGGTCTTTTATTGTCGCAATCCTGAAAAAGCAAAATAATAATCGGTTTAACACTGGCGATAATACAGGAGTCATTCGCATCGTTTCCATGGTCACATGGAGATTTCCCTTTGAGCAATGCCGTTTCCCCTTTCCACAACCCTACTCCTAAAGTGCACCATCTACTGGTGGGAGGTGGTATTAACCGCTCAATGTACTATAATTTAATTGCTTTTCCCCTTAGAGATTAAAACATGAATTCCTGCAGTAACTCAAACATGTTCTGTAATAACCAAAAATAAATCATAGGGGGGTGGACTGAAATGTCCATCGGTACTATGCCACATGCTTCACAGGTTTTTAGCAGATCCTGAAGATCTCGTGTAGATCGAAACGTTTTTAATAAGTTTTTATTGTTTTTTAATTTCTCATTATCATACACATGGTGTTCCAAGTTTTTAGTTTGTAATTTGAAAAATAAATAAATTAAACCGGGTGAAAATCAGTGCAAAACAAATCGGGTTTAATAAGATTATTATTATTTTTTTTTAACTATAGCCTACATCAGTGTTTCTCGACCCAGGTCCCGACAAACCACTGTCCCTTCTAATGTTCACGCATCTGCACTTTCAGCTCTCAGTTATTTAAGCAAACCTGTAATTGAGCAGATTAAGTCATTAATTAGACATGTTCTGTAAAGTTCAGCTTTCAAACATTGGATGATAAGTGAGTGCTCTGTTAGAACAAAAACCAGCAGACACAGGGCTTTGCCAGGACCAGTGTTGAGAACCCCTGCCTACATTAAATACTCAAACTTTATTAATAGTGTTAGTTGCATTTAAATTAAGTAGCCAAATGTATGACATGCATATTTATTTAAAATCAAGTAAATAGCAATACATATTGCTTTATTGAACAAAGTAAATTGTAACTCAATACCACAAAACAGTTCTACAAAAGTTACTGATATATACCCAATAATTACTGATAAGAAACTGAAAATAATATTGAGTGGGTTTGAAGTAGGTATAAATCAGTAAAATGGTCTCTTGTTTACTAGGTGTCCATAGCTGAATGGTGGATTAGGAATCTGGATTTGGTTTTACATTGTATCAACTACAGTAGCTCTTATCCTCAACATTTATTTAACATGTAGCAGTAAACTAGAAATTAATAGAAAAGGAAGCAGATCTTTGATAAATTTGCCTGAGATGTTTTCTGAAACACAAGTTTATTTAAAGTGAGTTGTCATCCTATGCAATCACTGTATTTATCCCAATGGGTATGGAAACATAGCACAGACATGCATCTGCTGTTGTAGGTGAACTTTGATCTGGTTTCAGAATTAGGGGAAAGTGGAAAACAGAAAGTATGACTAGGAGTGTTGTCGTAATGCTGATTCATATTTTTCACAGCTAAAAAATGAGTATGCTAATGTGACAACCACTGTATAATGCACCTCCACATGTCCCCACCAGAGGTCGCCATCACCCAGTTTCCTCTCCCAGCTTCAATCAGTCACTCATTCAATCTTCACAACTAGCACTCTGATTACCACCGCAAAAATATTTGGTGTGTGAAATACGGGAATAGCTGCTGTCAAAAGCCACCTGAAGGGTAACACCAATCACTTTCCCAGTCAACATCTTCATCCACACCAAAGATAAATGTCTTTGCTACACCAGGGTCAGACAAATCAAATTATGGTGTTGTGTCTTCTGGTACACCAGACAGATGTTCTTCCTTGCCAGCTGGCAAGAGTACAGCAACAGAATGATTCACAGGTCTTTGCCAAGATGTTTCCTGATAGCAAAATCGCTGAGAAAGTCACATGTAGAGCTACAAAGTCTACAAATATGACTTGATGTGTTTTGACCTCTACCCATATTTTTATGATCAGCTGGTGGACAAGATTAGAGCTGCCAAGTATTATTCAGTGTCCTTCGGTGAATGCCTGAATAGAATTTATCAGAATGAGCAGACAAGAATGTGCAAGAATGCCAGATGCTGGAACTTCCAGGGCTTTTAAATATTGGAAGCTGTGGACTTTTTCCATGGAAGCCTTCAAAAGGGAATAAGTGGAACTGGGTGGAAGCTAGGAAACCTAATGAGATCACTCTAATAAGAGTCAATCTACCCTCTACCATTTTGAGCACACAGATGGGTGGAAGATGCCAAAGTGGCTGACCGTTCTGTTCAGATTTGGCCGAATGTAAAGAAATATGTTTCAAGTCTCAGCTTCAAAGGCACAGAATACCGTCTCATTCACTGCAGTCTAAACAGCCTGTGATGTTCCACTGACAGAGGCAAAGTTGGAGTTTTTCATTTCTGTAGCCAAGCAGCTGCAGTCATTTCTCATTAAGTTCCAGACAGATGCTCCTATGGTTTCATTATTGGGGCAATGCTTGAAAGATTTCCTAACCAGCCTGATGTTCCGTTTCATAAAGAAGGAGGTTCTTGAGAAAGCAGACACCTACCAGAAGCTGTCAAGATTGGCTCCTCAACACAAGAATAAGACTAATGTCAAGCATGTGGACTTCAGTCACTAGTGATTGACCAGAAGGCTGTCATTGATCTTGGAGTACTGCAATTCAGGTCAGAGTCAACTGACAGTCTGGACATGCCTCAACATACATCCGCACCTGATCATAGATCCCAGGCCAAACAAACACAAAAAAATGAGACAGGGGCGCTGCTGAGTCATGCGGTAATCATACAACCTCAGTGTGAAAAGGCTCATGCACAACCAACAACACAAGAAAACCGCAGGTGGTAGAGCATTTAGTTATAGAGCCCCGAAACTGTTTAATGATCTTCCAGCCTCTGTCTTAGCCTTTACATTTTGGCTGAAAACTCATCTGTTTAGTTTCTGTTTTTCTTGCCCATAGTGCTGCTGGTGTGCCATTTACATGCCATGCACAATTGTTGTTGGAGATGTCCTGCATTGCTTGACCAGTATTCTGAGCATAACTGTCTTTTTGTCTTCCAGCAACAGCCCCCTCTGAGGGTCCGATGAGGGGCACGAGGCACAACCCTCCTCCGAGGCACCCCACCACGGAGGGTCAACGGGGCATCCACACCCAAGTTCTGATGAGCCATCGCCACCCAAAGGCTGTCAATGGTCCAACCCCCCCCACCACCGAAGGCCGGCGAGAGGCCCCCATCAGAGGGAAGACTACAGCCAGCAAAATCGATCAAGAACTTTCTGATCTTGCTGCTGTAACAACTATAATGCCTATAATATTTTGCCAGCAGACACTTCAAGTATTCCATCGGTGATGCTGAACATCTGAGCATGAATACTGTATGCCGTGTAGTTCGCAAGGTGGTGCTTGCTCTCACTAAACTGCTGGATGTTCCCTGGGCATTTAAAGATCAAAGAGGCTTTTTGCGATCGCAGGTAATTTGCAATATAAAAATACTTGGTCTATTTTTAATATGCATAGGCTGGGCCTATATACAGAACACTTTTTTCCCATAGGAATCCCAAGGGTGATTGGTGCGATTGACTGTACACATATCCCCATTACAGCGCCCATGGGAGAACATGATGGGGATTATGTGAATAGGAAGTCATTTCACAGCATCAATGTTCAGGTATTTGATCATATCGTATTTGATCTGACATGTAGGCTAGCCTACATTATTTTGTCCTTAAAACTTCTGCTTATATTCAAGACAATTAAAGACACATTAGGTGGTGATGTTATAATGGCCTGAAATCCTTTGTCAGATGACATGTGATCACCATTTAATGGTGACCAGTCTGGAGGCTAGGTGTCCTGGGACAGTGCATGATTCACACATTTTTAAGGAATCCACTCTTGGTCAGAGATTTGAACAAGGTAAGACAACCACCACCCTCTATTTCACACATTATTGCTGTATTGTCACAATTTCTTTCTATCGTTCAAAGGGTGTTTTGATGGCCTGCTGCTTAGGGACAGAGGCTACCCGTGACCCCCTATCCTGACCCACAAACAACAGAACAAATCAAATATAACGTGGCTCACAGTAGCACAAGGGTCAGGATATAGATGACATTTGGGGTCATCAAGGCATGCTTTGCTTGCCTGATTTGCGGGTGCGTCTGGAGCGGGCATGTGAGATGGTGGCAGCATGTGTGGTGCTCCAACATTGCCACTATTAGAAAAGAAAGAGCACCATGCCAGCTGCCGATGCCACCAGATGTAGTGGACCCAGTGACGTTGGATCACCCAACAGGAAGAGCTGTCAGAAAGGCCATCACAAATCAATTTTTCCACCAAGAAGAAAAGACATGAAATTATTATTTTTTGATCTGTGTATTTATTTATTGGCATTCACCCTTTCCTAAAAATTAAAAGAAAAAAGTTACAGATGGTAGAGACATATTGGTCAAAGGAGGATGGTCAATGTATACCAATACCTTTTGTCATGTTCTAATTTTTCAATTTCCAATTGTAAGAGAATTTGGAATGCTTGGTTTTTCAGTCAATCTAAATAAATAGTTGAACTGAAAACTCATAGGTCAATTGGTTTCTCTTTTAAGATTCTTTTTAGAGGGAAGATGCGGTCAAGTCACAGATGTGCAATAATCATTTATTTTGACAAAAATAGGAAACTAATATCATTCAATTATATTACTGAAAATAAGTAATATTAAGCTTCTGCTGGATTACAGTAAGAAACAGATAATACCCATTTTCTTCTTTCTCCTCACAGTACAGCTTATAGGCAGGCTGGTCAGGCAGGAAGCGGTGTGTCTCTCTCTGTCTCTCCTCTCCAGCTCTGTCTTGTGTCTAGTTGCAGGATGAAGAAGTTAAGAGAACTCAAATTCTCTTTGTTTTCCCTTTTATAAGGTTTCCTTCCAACCAATAGCATTTTGCCACAACCATGACTTGGGTGCCTTATGCTAAAGTAATTTAGAAGTGAGGGTCATTTTGAATTTGGCTAGGAGCCAATCAGAGGACAGGTCCCTTTTGGTCTCTGGTCATAAATATAGGGTTACCAGGGCTACCAGGGGCTACCAGGTGAAAGGGAGGAGGTCTGTTTCCTCTACCAAACCAGATGGTATAGATTTTCCCATAGAAAAATACATTCTAACAAATAATATCTTACACAATTTAAGTTTCTTTATTTGTAGCCTTTTTTTCTGGCAGTCGAGCTCAAGCATATGCTTATAGAGCGACCGCACATTGTCAGATGCAGTCTGCACAGGAAAACACATTGAGAGAATGAACATGACATGCAGGACTCGGCATCATTAGTGTTACATATTGTCAGTATTAATAATCCTTTTAATACCAAAGGAAAAGCTACCCTTTGGGTTCTCTGAGAGGCCTGAGAGAGCCATGGGTGGGGAAAGTGGAAAATAGTATGACTGGAAATATCAGCTCATGACAATTTGCCATACGTGAAGTGATTAAATGGGTCAACCTGGATGTGGGTGTCAGACATGGCTGACATGGTCTCCTCACCCAAGTCCTCCTGAAAAAAATAAAGAGAAAAGCTGTTAAATTGTGTCAACATATCACCATTGATAAATCCACAGAACTCCTCAATTATTTCCACACTTACCTCTACCTGAGAGTCAGATGAGGGGCATGTTGGTGGTTGTAGCAGATCAATAGTATCCCCCTCAACTGTACATAAGACAGGCATGTGAACTACATAAAATTATTTTAAATTGGGCAAACAGAACAGATTATTATTATTATTATTTTTATTTCTTGGTAGACACCAAGACCAGGGTGACTTACAACATAAGTGCAAGAATACAGTTAAGTACAAGGCATCAAACATTACTAATTCAAATTTACATTATACAAAGCATTTCAAAGTATAATACATTTTACAACTTCCAATTTACACAGGTAAGTACAGTAAGTGAGGTCATATATCCTGGAAAGTAAAAGCTGTCAAGATGTTAGGTCACAGTCAAGGGCTATGGGAAAAGGGAGCAAGGGGGAAATCAATCAATAATACAAGTATTAGTAATGCAAGAAGCATGATAAAATGGAGTGATCAACAGTGTCAAATGCTGCGGAGAGATCAAGGAGGAGAGGGAGGCCACTCGAGCACAGCTGAAGGAGTCAGTGACTGCCAGGAGAGCAGTCTCAGTGGAGTGAGCTGTGCGGAAGGCGGATTGCAGAGGATCAAGGAGTGTTGGGACAGAAATGCAGAGAGCTCACAGTGGACAGCCCGCTTGAGAGTCTTTGAGAGGAAGGGGAGTATGGAGACAGGGTGGTAGTTCTGAGGAGAGGTGGGGTCAAGGGTTGGTTTCTTGAGGAGTGGGATGACAGCAGCTTGTTTAAATGCAGAGGGGAAACAGCCAAAGAGGAGTGAGGAGTTGAGGAGGGAGGAGATGAAGGGGAGTAGATCAGGAGCGGTCGCCTGGAGGAAGCGAGAAGGAAGAGGGTCCAGGCGTTGTAGGTTTGTGACGTAGGAGGAGAGAGGAAACTTCAGAGTCCGAGAGAGGTGAGAATGAAGAAAAGGAAGCTTGGTCGGTGGGAGGTTTGGGAGTGATGGGAGAGGAGAACTATTAATACACACCACTTGATAGAATATCTTTATATTTCATCCTGACTTGTTGCCAGGTGTACTTTCCAGTGGGGTTGCAGCTGAAATGATTGTTAGAATGAAGTTATTCTTAACACAATAGCATTAATATCATACAGGTATCCCTACAGCCTAGGTGCTTTAGGGAGTAGATCTTAATTCATTAACAGTGAGTAATGGGTCAATTTCAGAGATGTAGCCCATGTGTAGGCTATAATTGAATTATCCTAATTGATTTCACATATTTAGATATACTATTTTACCTTACATCTCCTTACATCTCAATCATATTACAAATAAAAGAAGAGTCCGTAAGACAAAATAGAGAACATATGACAAGAACACTGTTCTTACGAATTTACTTTGTCGGCAATGCGCTGCCAACAAGCCTCCCTGGCTTTATTGACCATGAAGGTGTTTGATTTAGCCGTTAACCTTTCTTTAAACTCCTCATATCCTGACATTATCAACATGCATTCTTCCGGGGGAAATACGGATCACGAGCCATTATACAAAAACTCTGAACGTGCCCCTTTAAAGCGAACGCACACAAACTCCAATTAATACCAAATCAACTAACCGACATCTTAATCACCGTCGTAGTACTGTTTAACACTGATTTAGGCAATAACAGTTTGTCAACCCTGACTTACCTTGATAACCCAGAGTTAAATCTGAGTAGGTTAAACTCCCATCGTAGTACACCTCTCAGATTTATTTTCCCTCTTAGCTTTCCATCCATCCTGATAATTAAATAATAATTCCAATCTTTTATAACCTTCATCGCACCTATCACTGTGGGACACGGTACTAGCAATGGAATGAGAAGTCTACATTTCCAACTTTCAAACAAACAAATTGAGTTGCATTTGATATTTGTAATAAAAACAATATCAGAGCTCATATTCCATCAGGCAGGCACATGGGGAGAGAGATATGCAGGGAGAAAAGGAGAGGTACAGGGTTAAATAAGGGATAGCACATGTGTTTGCAAGGCTGCTAGCTGCAACCAAGCCACACCACTGACAGGTACACAAGTGTCACGAGCGGGTGTGATTGGCTTTAGCTAATTATCACCAATTATTGTTTTTTTTTTTTTTTTAACATATGCACTAATTTATTATATATATCCTCCTTGACTACCGTCACCTGCACCCCTCACTCTATTGCCTTGCCTGTAAGAGCAGGGGGCTCTGTTTCTTTTGCAGACACACATAGACCAGCAGTGGAGCATGAACAGGATACAAACACAATAACGTAAACCTAAGTTTGCACTGGAGGAAAGGAGCAAAGAATAAGAGACAGTAGTAGTTATATAGGGCACTTTTTTGGAAGGGGGGCTGTGGGGGATTTGACCTTTGACCTGAACTTGAGTTGAACTCGGGGGGGGGGGGCCTTAGGGTGCGGGGGGTGCGTGTACCATGTTACTGAATAATTACCATATTGATGGGTGAAGTTGACTGGGCACTGTAGGAATGTACAGGGTGGTGGGGGGTCTTCAACTGTTTTTCAAACCCTCCAAAAGAGCTGTATTTAAGCCCTCCCGATTATTTAGTAAAATAGCTATTTTTCCCTACGTGAGTGAAGCTCCAAAAAAGCTCTATTAAAGCCCTCACGATTATTTAGTAACATAGATATTTTTACTTAAGCGAGATCCGCAAGGTTGTCTCTTCAACAGGGGCCAAAGGGGTTACCTCTTTCAAATGGACAAGGGTTATGTCGGTCTGGAGCTTTTTGAGCTAGTGGGGGTGGCGAGGATATGTCTACGTCTTTTGTAACCTCGGATCGGTGAAGAATTAGTATATTGACAGGTTGACAGGGCACTGAAGAAGAAATAGCGTATCAGGTTAGAGTTTGGTTTGAAGAATTTGAATATATGGGGGCAGAGTTGACAGGGCACCATAGACAAGAGGGTGGGGGGTCTTCAACTGTTTTCAAGCCCTCCAAAAGATTTGTATTTAAGCCCTACCAATTCTTTAGTAAAATAGATATTTTTCTCTCTATACGTGTGAAGTGATTCTGGGTCTTCAGCATGTCCGACTGTATCTATGAGAAAACACCCGAGAGGAAAACCTGTGCTAGGGTTCCTTCACGATACAATGTGATACAATGTGGGAGGATGATGAGACAAGATGGGGATAGCGTTTTAAAATGGACAAGGGATATGTCGGTCTGGAGCTTTTTGAGTTGAGGGCTGGTGAGGAGATGTCTACGCCTTTTGTAACCAGAATTGAGTATGCTTACGAGGACTGGATGCATGTAAAGGACTGGACAAGGGAAGGGGATGTGGATAAAGCGTTAGAAGCGTTATAACAGTGGGATAGAGATTGTGAAACTGCTCCGCTGCCTCTGATGTTTGAAAGTCATGACTGGGAAAGCGCTCTATCGGAGAACCATAGTAGAACTGTAATGACTCTGACTATGATGGGGTACAACAGAATCGTGTTTAGTTGATCCTGAGGATGAAAATGAATATGTTACCGAAATTGATGTCTTTGCCTGGGATTGGTCGAAAATTAAAACGGTCATAAAATAAATTAATGAGGGTTTTGAGGTCTTGAGGAAATACACAGACTTTGACTTTGTTAAAAAGAGGCTTTATTTCAGCAGTGAGGATGGGCAAAATTGTGGAGGGGGTTGGTTGCATGCTGCCGAAGACATCGACACTGTAGGCCTCCTACTATCTGGAATCTTATTAGAACTCATTCTTGATCAAATCAAACATGTATATAGACTTCATTTCAGAGTCTAGATTATTTTCCACAGTCTGTCGGAGGGATTCTGGAGGCAATGGGGATTTTCTTAGTTTGTCAAGTTGTTCTTGAGGTGTATTCCATCGCTACTATACAGATCTGGAAACTAGAAGGCTGGTTAAGAAAGGTAAGGCTATGCTCAAGAGGGGGCCGATAAAACCGCCTTTCTCTTCTTTTTAATGGATAACTTCTTGTTAGTGAGGACCTTGATAACAGACTTTTGTTGTTTTAGTTTACCCAGTTGAAAAGCTGTTACCCCGCAGAACGTTTAAGGCGATTTCACATCAGATCAGATTCTATCAGATCAGAAGGGGCAGCCAACAACACAGCTTTCCTCTGACGAGGATTACCCTTATATAATATCGTTAAAAGTGGTTGGTTTCTTCTTATCCTAGCCGACATTCTATTTTTAATTTCTTCTCTTTAGCACGTAGACTACAGGCCAATCTGGGGGCAGCAAACCCGAGTCGATAGTCTTCAGGAGTTTGCGCTTTTAAATCCACTAGCAAGTATCCATAAGGTTTTTTAGCTCCAAAAATAATTTAGATTGTCTGGGTACATTTGCCGGGCCAACGTGTTCACCTGCAGCTTATCTCTAGGATTTTTGAAAAGAATAATATATTTAGCATTTAAATTGATCGTTCGACTCTTTTTACCTTGAAAAAAAAAATTTTGAACTAGATAGACAATGCTCAAATTTCTATGGTGTGTATATTTTGTAAAAGAGCCCGCTCCTTCTCATCTCTGGCCCCTAAATGGTGGAATGACCTGCCCACCGAAGTCAAAACAGCAGAGTCCTTGACCTCATTCCAGCGCTTACTCAAGACAGTACTTGTAATATTAGTCCTCTATCCCTGCTAGATAGCACTTCACAGTTCTTATTATGCTTCTCACGTTCTTGATTGTTTTCCTCCTTGCTCCCTTTCCCGTAGCCCTTGACTGTGACCCTACATCTTGACAGCACTTAGCTTTCACCGTCCAGGATGTAGGAAGTCACTTACTGTACTTACTGTAAATTGTAAATTGGAATTTGTAAAATGTATTATTTTGAATTGCTGTTTTAGCTAAATTGAATTTGTAAATGATTGATGCCTTGTACTTCACTGTATTTTTGCACTTTGTTTGCACTTATGTTGTAAGTCGCCCTAGATAAGGGCGTCTGCCAAGAAATAAAAATAATAAAAAAGCTTTCTCCACTTCACTATTGTCATTAGCCATTTCCATGAGATCATCAATCACTATTAAATTGCATTTGTCGCTGGGTAACAAATCATCGGGGTGTTGCAGTCTGTTATCGAATCCCCCGTCAATATCCATAGGGTAGCATATTATAGTCCGGCAAAAGAACTCTTTTGTTGTACACTACCCGAAACCTTTTCCATAGTGGCCTGTTTTCGAGAGTGTAGAGCTTATTATTTCGGACGATCTGATTTCCGGAAGTAATTATCTCTTGAACGCCTTGATCTAGGCCTACAACATAATTTTGAACCAAAGTCGTTAGAGACTTGATATTGATCAGTTTCTTGTTAGTGTGATTCAAAGTTATACCTTTCACCTTCATACAGCTCTTTCCTGAAGCTGTTTTATAAGCGTAAGTCTTTGGACCCCCCGAAACAAACTCTACGATGTGATCTTGGGGGTCTAGCTCATTTGTTAACTCGCCCAGATAATTTCCAAGCGGCGGCATCCAATCACCCGGTCTGCTGACAAAGACTACAGAGTCTGTATCGTGATATAAAGTTCGCTCCTGCAGACGCTCCATTAAACTATACAATTCTAATCTAGCATAAGCCGTTGTAAAAACAGTTATAAAAACGTTGACATTTCCCGGCTTGATCAGGAAATCTTGAGGGTGTCGCCACAGCACCTGAGCTACTCTGTCAGTTACAAAGCTAAAGTGCAACACATCATGCTCTATGGAAAACAGAAATTGAAGAAACTGCAACGGATCTTTAATCAAGGTTGTGTTTATTCTATTAGACCGCTCTCCAGATTTACCCCACAGACTATTCAGAATCAGTTTTGATATCTGTCTCTTCGCAGGGTTTACAGTTATGTTGCTCAGATCCAATCTGATGTCCTCTTTTTCAAGATATTTCTGAATATAGCTCTCTTTACTGGTTTCATCAGTACACCATGAAGGGTAGCCAGAAGCCTCCTGCTTCCCTTTAAGGTGCGTCATGATGTAATCGGCAAAAAGTGTGTCAGATTTTTCAGAGAAATGCCAGACCTCGTATACTTTACCGACTCTGTATCCTTTCTCAATCGCTTTATTAAGCTCCACGCTGCACCACACCCCTGTCAACAACCTCTCATCATCCTCATGTGGACACTCCACTGTCTGGTTTTCAGTTTCAACACACGTTCTACATAGCAGAAACATCAATTTTCCCAAAGCTCTATAAGGCAAAACTGGTAAAAAAAAGCCCCCTGGGTGGATACATCGTGACCTTGATTAAGCCAATGTATTGCTGGAGATCGATAAAGTCGCGATAAATTATGGTGGGGTGTCCTACGGGGTACATTTTTGTCTTTTGACAAAGAGATACAGGCTGGTGAAATCATAGTAATCTATTCTCTCCTCAGCCTTCGTCTCATAATGTAAACAGATCACGTTAGTGCGCCCTCCGAACAAAGCGTCCCTCGGTTCAAGACGTTCAGCAAAATCAAAGGTTTTCATGAACGTTCGAACACTACCATCCTGCTTTTCATAGCCGTCCACTCATGTTCCCACATCACTTTCACAGTTAAATCGTAGGTGTTTTTTAGAGTCTCAATTCTTTGTAAGAAATCAAACTGCATATCTCCGCAGATTTGACGAGTGACGGGATTAAAAGAGTTCACGTCAAAGCACCGAGGACACCCTTGGTAAATACAACCGGCAAACTCATAAACTGTACGCACACCATTTTCCTCCGAAAAACCATCCAGAAAGTTAGGGCCCCATTCTAACCTCACTATATTTCAAAGCGTGTCTGATCAAGATGTTATGATTGTTGGACATGTATTCCAACCACTGGATGGAGGCCGTAGAAAAACTCTTTTGTGTGTAATGTGTAATTTCGATACTTGGGATAGCGATATTTTTGAAAGAAACCCTCAACACATGACTCACGGCCGCAGCCCACTCGCGATCCAACATGTCTATACAGTGAATATAATTCGCTATATGAACGCCTTCTTCCTGCCTACACTCAAAGTCATAAAAGACATACTTGTTATGTAGGGGCGCCGGTTTAACAGACTGGATGAAACATTGGTGTTCGGTCTCGGGTGTTAAGTCGGCGTTACAGAGATGACACCTCAGAGCGGCACACTTGTGGGGTTTACCTTCTTTAAAGGTGTCCTGTCTATAACACTGGAGACAGAAATTTGTTTTATCGCAAGGGCTGATGCTTTGACCCGTACCCCCTCTTAGAGCCCTGCATTTCAGCCCGAGCCCGTCAGGCCCCGACTTATTTACACCCCTTGGGCCGGGCTTTGGGCCAATTTTCACGTCATAGTTCACACGTGGGCCGGGCATCGGGCCTGTTTTAGGCTCCTCCTCCTTTTTATATTTTAGACATTAATTAATTAAAAGAAACTATGAAAAGTTGATGATGGTAAAACAAATGCAGAAAGACGTTTTATAAAGACTGACACGCATGACACAGTCTGCTCACACACACAGGTTTCCCACGGACAACACGAGAGCTACCGCACCTGTGCAGACCGGCTCGCACGGTGTTTAGTGTCCCCGCCAGCGGCAGCGGCAGCAGCAGTGTGTCTTCAGCAAAGCTGGAAGAGTTAGAGAAGAAACAGGACAAGACTGAAACCTCCACTGTGGATACTGTGCTTGTTCTCCACGATGCTCTGTAAGAGACTGTTCTTCTGGCTGTAGCCATGTTAAGACTAGGAGGCTGTCTTGTTTTTCATTTGATTGGACTTTATTTTCATTAGTCTAACTGTTGGAAACTACTGGAAATCAGAATGGCCATGTTCTTGATTTTTGAGGTAAGATAACCTGCGTGTTTTATTTGATGTGTTTAGATCGTACAGTCTGTTCGTTCGTTTTTCCGCACGCTGTTGCGAGCAGCAGAGCAGCCTGGTCAGCTTGTCAAAAATGCTTTTTTACTGTGGTGGTGATAAACATTTAAACTAACATTGTGTGATATGCTTGAAGTGTTTTATGTTTATGGATTTTATTGTAGGCAAGTCAAGTGTTGATTTGAGAGGCTAAATTGATCAAACGTGATCAACTCACTGTCGGCCGCTGGCCGCTTGGTCGTCACTTTAAAAAACAAAAACTTTAATTTAACAAACCAAAAATGCTCCAAACATTTTTCTAAATTAACTTAATAAAGAAACGAAAATAAATAACTACTTTACCATTAAAAACAAAACTGAATTATTTTAATGGCTGCAACAGTAGTATAGGCTGTGTAATGAAAAAAAAAAAAAAAAACACAGGCTCCATTTGGACTCGGGCAGAGATTGTGATGAGCTGTCGGACAAGGGCCGGGCTGGGGCCTGAGCATCTCGGGCCAGGGCCGGGCTAGGGCTTAGATTTGAGGCCCGTGCAGAGCTTTACCCCCTCTAGGTATTTTGTGTTCAGAAAAACAGAAAGCGGACCGACAGATCCTTACCGCACTGCGGGTGCTTCACCCTTTCGACATTGCGGATGGTAACACACATTACAGTACCCGATGCATTGATGGTTCTTCCTATCGTTAAACCCCTTGTAGCAAAAATCACAGACGTACTGTAGAACCGTCTCGGAAATAAGTGGAAAAGTCGCGGAGATAAAGCAAATAGAACTTTAATTAAGCCGGCTCGGAAGCCCCACGTCAGGAATAATTCCTTCAGTGAGGATTTAATGTTTACAAACATGAGTGCAGCTTTATAGGAAAGTGACGTAACATCTTATGGCCGTTCATCCAATCAGAAGATAGAGGTCCGGGTCCGTTTTACGATCTGTCCTCCCGTGAAGAGGTGATGGATCCAAAGCAGATGTCTGTCTTTGATGTGCACTAGGAAGATGCGATCCCAAGGTCGTCATTTACCTAGTGTCAATCACTCGTTAACAAACAATTCCTACCTATCTAGAGAAACGATTAAGTCATAAACAAATTCACAGCAGACATCTGTAGGCTATTTCGGCACTGTGTAATCTTTTATTACTGACAGGAGTTTCTAACAAATCAACCTTGTTGACCCTTTACTTGTCCTGCTAAATCTAATCTGCTCAGTCTATATACAAACTACTTCTAATGCTAGTATTAATATAAAACATTATATAATTATCACAAAACACTTTCTTCAACTTCCTATACAGAGTCTTCATGTACGAACAACCCAAAAAAGCCTTCAAATTTCTAATACCATAGTAATGATTTTCGTTAAGGAAAAGAAACAAAGTCTGGGGGTGAAACTCTGAGTGAGTTTGAAATGGAACAAACACATCGCTTATCTCACAACGGTACCAGACTACGATCTTAAGACCTGTCACCTCCTCAAATGTGTGGATATCTGAAAAAGCCACCATCTCTTGTTCTGTCAGGCCTGCTGCCTGATGCATTTGCATAGCATCATGCAGAGCTTGCTCTTCAGATATAACGGGACTGCACAGGCGTACTATACTATACACAAACCATGTTTTGTTATTCGTATTACCTTCAATCACTATTTGCCCGAGTTTCTTATGAATGATTTAATTCTTGAGACAACTTGACAATCTCCTACGAGCACCACCCTCAGGGTTACGAACAACATTAATGACCAAGACCAGACTTTCATCGGCCAAGATGGAGGCTTGACTCTGAAGCAGGTTTTCAATTTTAGATAGAAAAGCCTCAACACCTAACTCATCACCTCTCATTATGGTAAAAACACTGCTAAATAAGGAGTCCGCTCTCACCTCCAACTGCACCACATCCTGGGGTCTAACGCATTCGAAAATCTGGTCAAGCATATTTTGTATAATATCATGCATTGTGACAAATATCTCGGCATAATTATCGCAGTTGAATAATTCTGTAAAGCTAAATCTGTGAACAATTTCGAAATTATGGAAGGCTGGTCAGTCTACCGCCTCTACATCCCCATCATTATAATCAGCATCAATATTATGACAATCCCTACCACCACCACCATCGCAAGTATTTGTTCTATCGTTACTCCCCCGAACATCTTCAGCCTCTTTGTTGATATTTTGAACATCGCTAAGCTCGCGACTAAATCCATTGTCAACACCTGCAGCTTCACTGTTCTGACCCCCGCCACAACCCTTTTGTTGTACATTGTTTAAAGCATGCTGAAGACCTTCAAAAGTGTCAACACATTTGTTATTTACAACGTGGTTAGCGGTATAATCAGGACCGTTTTCTGTTGTTGCAGGACTAGTAATAAGTTGGGGTTGTTTTCTTAAATTGTTTGCGTTCGGAAGGGGTAGGTGGTTTGTAACAAATCAGAATTTACAGAGGGATACATGTCTATAGCAGGCGCCGGTCAGTTGTTTATTTCATCCACCATTTCTAATAACTCAGGGTTAATCGGTACATTTGCTAAGGCCTCAGGGTCATTCGTATCAGGAGCATTCTCTCTAGGTCTTTTGGACTCCTGCTCATGAATGTCTGTGTCATTGGTCCTTTTATTACTTTCAGATATGTTCAATCCCCGATCCTGTTTATATAGTGTGCTAAGGCATTAATTAAGATTGTTTGACCTTCAATGACCTGTCTTTCATTATTCAGCACTATATGTAGCAACTCACGCAGGTCCGTAGATGCCAACTCAACCTGTAGATTGATAGTCTCCTGCAAGGTTGTAGTTAGATCTTCTTCTTCATCACTCGTATCGACGCTGGTTGGCTTAGGTAGGAGACACAATGGGGTTAAAAGTAGTTAGATTTACTAAATTAACAACTGTACTTCATTATTACAAGGCAGTGTGACAGTGATTTATTTTTATTTAATAGACAGGAGCATGAGCTAATTTGGGAAATGCAAAATTAGAGAGACGGCTTTAACAAATATGAATATCTCCAAAAAACTAAGAAACAATAATAAACAACACATTCATATAAAATAGTATTTTTATTTTAGGGGCGGCACGGTGGCGCTGGGTTGATCGGCAAAGCTAAACTGCCCAGCAATGGGCTGCGTCCCGTCCTGGGTGTGTTCCTGTATTCCTTCCAATCCGCCATGCCTGCCGGGATCGGCCCCGGCTTCCCCGCGACCCTGACCAGGATAAGCGGCTTCGAAAATGGATGGATTTTTATTTTATTAAGGACTTTTGCATTGTCTCTCTAACTTATCTTAATTCTACATGCATTTTATACTGAATGTACTTTTCTGCTTTAAAACCATGTCCTGTCTGTAGTGTTCTGTACAAAACCTGTTGGGAACCTTAACCTTTGTTGTATTGTCTACATCAAATAAACAATTTACAAATGTGCCTGCACAATATATATTATAAAGCAAACATTAATATATATATATATATATATATATATATATATATATATACACACACATACATACATACATATACACAGAAAAGTATATTTAAATGATATAAACATCAACATGAATAATAATAATAATAATAATAATAATAATAATAATAATAATAATGAGTGTTATTCTATCTTTTGGAATTGCTCTCAAATTAGCCTGCCCCACTTATGCATGACCAGACATTGTAATTTACATTGGATCAGGACTACTTTACTTTTTAAACGTAAAATCTTTCAAATACAGTTAACAGAAAATAAAGCTTCTACAGTAAATTAATAACTGTTAACAGAAAAAACACCAACCGAGTACATACTGACTGTAAAAATTGAAGATTCTTCAGCGGTTCTATCGAACCTTTGGGTTGTTCGTGAGTTAAAGGGTCCGTTAAGAAGCGTGAGCTCCGTGGTAAACACAAGGGAGCATTTAAGAGCCCTTTTCATCATGATCGCGATTGATTTAACATACATTCAACGTGCTTTAAGGATCCTTGTTTGCAGGGAACCTTGGTAAAGGGTTCTAATAAGAACCAGGTTCCTCCACAGTATCAACCCTGGAATCCAAAAAGGTTCTTATTACTATTATTATTATGTTTAGTTAGTGATTCCATAAGCTTTCATTAATTTCTAATACATTTTAGGACAGCGCTATAACTCTTAATATGTCGCCACAAAGTGGATAGAGAGCAGAAGATCACAGCAATATTAATATGATACTTCGTGCTCTGCGCAGTTGGAACCCATTTCTCAGATTCTGTTGTCTCTTCTGAGAAGCAGCTCAGCCCACGTGACTTGCTTGCTGTCCAATGGCATCAGTCAATATATTTCACAATGCACCTCCCTTTCCGTAATTGCTTCTGAAAATGCTGCAGCAGCTTCTTTATTTTTTCAGCACTTCCAAATCTCACAGCCGCTGCAAATCTCGCAGCCCCGGCTTTATTTTTTCAGCACTTCCAAATCTCGCAGCCGCTGCAAATCTCGCAGGCCCTGCTTTATTTTTTCAGCACTTCTAAATCTCACAGCCACTGCAAATCTCGCAGGCCCTGCTTTATTTTTTCAGCACTTCTAAATCTCACAGCCACTGCAAATCTCGCAGCCCCTGCTTTATTTTTTCAGCACTTCTAAATCTCACAGCCACTGCAAATCTCGCAGCCCTTGCTTTATTTTTTCAGCAGCTGTTTTATTTTTTCAGCAGTTGCACTTCAGGGCCACCGTAGTTAATGCCCTAGGTAAATCTGGGCGCTGCTGCCAGATTACTTTCACTTTCAAACGTAGACTACTACAGCCCTTTAAACGATACAGATCCCAGCATGCCTCGGGTCTGACCTGCGTGCGCATCATTCTGCTCAGATGGCTCAGCATAGGCCCTGCAGCACAGCACGCCCTGACAGCGCCAGACAATAGAGACATTGTGCACACTGGTGTACAATATGTCCACGGCTCCATCTCTCAGAGTAATGAAATAAAGGTCTCACTCACCCCAGAACGCGTTCTTTTCCGTAAATACTTGACACAGGCCGGTCTGGATAGGTCATCTGATAAAAACACGAAGTAATATAAAAAACCGCCCGTACTGACCCATTATTTAACACACACACTGTCGAGTATGTATGTATGTATGAAATGAAAAGTATAACCTACGCGGCTCAGTGTTTTATGTGCTGGGTCGCTCATCATCTAATGTCGGGAATAAATCTGAAAGTAAATATGATTATATGAAAATAAAAAAATGTAAATACATTCATAATGCGTTAAATGAGTCTTACCCGTATTCATTGATTTGTAGAAATCGAGCACATTGTATGGGGCATTCTGTAATCCTGCAGATACACGGGTGCTTATTAGAAACATCGCGTTGTGCCTAATATTTATAAATATTAAAAAATATATCAATAAATAATACCTAGTGTAAAAGGCTCTTGAGACGTTTGAAAATCAACGGTTCCTATAAACAGAATTTAAACGTTTAAATACAATTCAAATATATTTAAAACATTTCTAATATTAATTACATTTCAAATATTATATTTCTTAAATATTTAAATGTAGCACATTGTATTTTAAACTTTCTGAACGAGTGTACGGTTATGTAAACACTTTGCAATTATATTTCTTGATTACTTACCATCAAAGTTTGAGAAGGTTAGTCTCCGATCCGCATGGTCGTGGCCGGACATCTTGATAGCTCTTTGTGCGGTCTGGACCCGTGCAAAACATGGTGTATGACCAACTGTACTTAATCTCCGCCGCGGCCCCGCATTTAAACACCGCGCTGTGCGCATGTACGCGCGTGATGAACACCTTAAATCCCCCATGTTTAAAACTATGTGAAGAATATCGTTATATAAGCAGTTGACTGTAACCATTATGACATCAACATTAAATACACACGTTTAAAACGAAATAAATAAAATTGTCTTTTCTATAGGTTTATATACATCTCTTATTATATTTTATTACATTTTAGTTCCAAAATACCCCTTTAGACAAGGGGGGTTTATTAAGTGGGTTCTCTCTCTCTCTCTCTCTCTCTCTCTATGCGTGATTGATGTTACAACCCCCCACCATTACCACACGTGTTATCTTTTAATAAATAAAGGCTATATCTCCTGATTCCTAAATGTTTTGCAGTAACCATCATTCGTTAATTAAATCGATATCATGTTTTTATATCTTCATACATCCTAATGGTTAAGATTAATGATTATATGTTGATAGCCTTATAGTTACAGGTTTCCAACATCGTTTCGGATATAATTCTTTAAAACATTATTGTGTTAAGTTAATCTTTTTTTTTTTTTTAATAAATACAAGCGACTAGAGAACAACTCGTTCTCATCAGAATCTGAGCCCTTGAGATAAGCGTTCCAGCCTGCAATCAGTATATATGTAAACACACAGACACACACACACACACACTTGATCATTGTATTTATTCAAGCTTTACATTTCTTTTAATTTCATCTATGTTCAGGGTATCTGGGCACGTATGTTTTACACCATCTCTTGGTGAGAAGACCGCTTCTAAAACAATCGAGATATCTAGACATTTCTCATTATTACTAAGTAGCGCCGTGTGAAGAAATTACTTATTTAATACAGTTTCTCTTTTATTTAATTCATTCTTTCTTTCTTTCTCTTTCTTTCTTTTATTTTTTATTTTTATCCCTAAGGAGCCTGATTTATTTTTCATTCTGTATATATGTTGCTATTTCTTATTATTTTAACAAGATGTTCCTAATACAATCTGTTTGGGGAAAATGACTTGTGCCTCTCAAACTACCCACAGCCCCCACTGCTTCTACAGAACGCTATCTCTTGCCACATTCCATTATCCGGTGATTAGGGGGGCCCAGTCACATCGCCTCAAATGTAAACAGAGCCTGTTCTCAAATTGTAAACAGACCCCCCTGTATTCAGAGCCTGTTCTCAAATTATAAACAGACACGCCTGTTTTCAGTGCCCTGTCAACTCCGCCCCCAAATATTCAAATTCTTCAAACCAAACTCTAACCTGATACGCTATTTCTTCTTCAGTGCCCAGTCAACTCCACCCACAAATATTCTAATTCTTCACCGATCCGAGGTTACAAAAGACTTAGACATATCCTCGCCACCCCCACTAGCTCAAAAAGCTCCAGACCAACATAACCCTTGTCCATTTGAAAGAGTTAACCCCTTTGGCCCCTGTTGAAGAGACAGCTTCGCGGATCTCACTTAAGTAAAAATATCTATGTTACTAAATAATCAGGAGGGCTTTAATAGAGCTCTTTTGGAGCTTCACTCACGTAGGGAAAAATAGCTATTTTATTAAATAATCGGGAGGGCTTAAATACAGCTCTTTTGGAGCTTCACTAGCATAGGGAAAAATATCTATGTTTTCTAAAGAATCTGGAGGGCGTAAATAGAGCTCTTTTGGAGCTTCACACATATAGAGAAAAAGAGCTATTTTACTAAAGAATTAGTCTGGCTTAAAGACAAATCTTTTGGAGGGTTTGAAAAACAGTTGAAGACCCCCCACCACCCTGTACATTCCTACGGTGCCCTGTCAACTCCACCCATCAATATGGTAATTATTCAGTGACACGGTACACGCACCCCCCGCACCCTAGGAAGGGGCCCCCCCTGCCCCCCCGCAGCCCCCCTTCCAAAAAAGTGACCTATAACTACTGACAGTGGAGTTACAGCCTCTGGGGACCTGGGTCAGACGAAGAACCGTGCAAGCCGACTACTGAAAAGATTATGGAAACAAATACTTGACGTTTTGAGACCGTGGATGAAAGGCTCTCGCTCTCCTCTGGTGGCTGTAGAATTATTAACCTACGAACAAACCAAGAAAGAAACACTCAAATTGCAGATTTGCACAGAGACTGTTTTATGGATAAATATTACTGACCTGTACCTCCTTTTAGAATTTGGGTGTTCGGTGTGGAACCAGTTCGGGTTTTGCCTGGCTCAGGTCTGGAAGGCACCGAGGAGTTTTTGTCCCGCAGTAGACAACTTGCTTACCTGCGGGTGGTTTGTGGGCTGACTACTACCTGACAAGACAGAAGTTAAATAGTTATAGTACTTTGACGAACCCTGTAGCTTGTACTGTTATTAACTATGTAGCATAAGGTACACTTATACATTTCAATTAAAGAAGTGAATTTATAGTATCATCTTATCACGAATCCTGGAATCTTGTAGAACTCAATTTCTGTAATAATTGGACGCAAACACCAATTCCAAAGATATAAATTGTCAAATTTATTCAAAAACAAAAACTAAATGTAGCACTACACTAATTATACAAAAGGGAAAAACTAATTAAAATTCAACTCTAGATCAACAAATCAAAGACAAATCACTTCCGTGACCAAATCAAAGACCATGGGATCGCATATGATAACACACAAATCGTTAAACAAAAAAGGTTATAAACACATTGACTACAATACCGGTTAATAAGACGAAGGTGAGTCTCTCATTAGTGTTGTTAGTCAGACATTAAATAACTATGCAGGTTAGTATTTATGTCAGGTAACTTCTCGTTATATATATATCAGTCTCATTGACGTTTAGGTGCCGAGAAAGATCCTATCATTACTTGTTACCACAATTTCCCTTAACTGATTATTATTCAATGATTAAGGATAGGCAGGGCCACCTATAATCTGGTGTCTATTAACTTGTGTCAATTTCAGACTAAACAGTTAAACAGGAATGAGAAGATATTTCTCGATGTTGACAGATTTTATTTCTAAAATTATCAACAAAACAGTTTAAAGCAACACACATTTATATTTAAGAAAACTAAATGATATTACACATTCTAGAGTTATGAATCACAGATTAACATTTCTAATTGATTTCTCAAATGTCATGAATCACAAACTCCAAACTGTTAAACTTATCTGAACTTCGTCGCAGAAAGGCCTCTCTGTCTTCGGGCTCAGATAACAGTACACGGCACGAGGTCCGTGTGGTTTGGAACAAAGGCAGTCCGGTTCGGCTTTGTCCAAGAACTTCCACTCAGTCGATGGGGTTTCGCGAAAGTAGAGTCTTTTCCAAACAGATTTTCCACTGGTTTGAAGGCTCCAAGGTTGTGCACAAAATCTTCTTGGCAAGCAGGGTTTCCACCATAGTTACTTGAAGACAAAGTCTTTGAGGAAAGCAGGGCCCTGTTCATTCCAAGGGTCAAGTTTCTTAAGACTCAAATAGCTATTTAAATGACTGAACACTTTCGTATACAGTCGACTTAGTCAATTGTCCAGCTGTAAAACTCCACTGATCAGGTGGGCACAGGCGGGCATGCGCAGTCTGTAAAGTTAAAAGAATTCTTTGTACGGCTCAATCTCCTTCTCCCAGTTTAACTCTTCTGTTGCCGGCAAAGACTTGGTTGGTTTCTGGTTCCGGTTCGGGCAACAGAGCTACAGGTTGAGCTGTGGCAGCGAGTTTCTGGTTCAGGTGAGAGAGAGAGAAAAAGAGGTCTTGCGCTGTTCTTTATACGTCTGTCCAATCAATAGGTGATTGGTTCTTGAGTTTTTGAGATTGGATTTCGGTTTCAGCCCCCAGTGTCCTATTGGAGGGGAACTTGATTTATGACTGATGTCAATCCATGCCATCTTTTGGAAATGGCGGTTGGCCCGGGTTCGTAGCTCTATATCTGGATTTCGGCTATCGTCCATTTCAAAGAGTTTTTATTGCCTACAGGCCCCTTTCTCCAGACATCTCATAGCAGGATTCCAAACTATTTGGCCTATTCTCTGTGCCATCCTCCCCAAAACTGTCACTTTGATGTAAACCAGTTCCAAGCTGATGAGTTAAGGAAATCTGATAACTTTGGTGGGGAGAGGTCTTCTTTAGATCAGTGCTTCAGCTCAGAGCTAAAATGCTCTTATCAAAATACACCCAACATAACGCTACATACCCCCTTTCTTGAATGGGACTGAGGTCGACTAGGACGTTATCCCCTTCAAGACAAAATAAGATGTTAAGCATTTATCTCAAAGTTATGTAACAGAATTATGTAACACCATTCATGACCCTGAGAAATCAAAGAAAACAAACTAATAGTTCATTATCTAAGCAGAATTGTATTCCAATCAATTTGAAAATCCTATACTAGCACATACACTCACCTAAAGGATTATTAGGAACACCATACTAATACTGTGTTTGACCCCCTTTCGCCTTCAGAACTGCCTTAATTCTACGTGGCATTGAACAAGGTGCTGAAAGCATTCTTTAGAAATGTTGGCCCATATTGATAGGATAGCATCTTGCAGTTGATGGAGATTTGTGGGATGCACATCCAGGGCACGAAGCTCCCGTTCCACCACATCCCAAAGATGCTCTATTGGGTTGAGATCTGGTGACTGTGGGGGCCAGTTTAGTACAGTGAACTCATTGTCATGTTCAAGAAACCAATTTGAAATGATTCGACCTTTGTGACATGGTGCATTATCCTGCTGGAAGTAGCCATCAGAGGATGGGTACATGGTGGTCATAAAGGGATGGACATGGTCAGAAACAATGCTCAGGTAGGCCGTGGCATTTAAACGATGCCCAATTGGCACTAAGGGGCCTAAAGTGTGCCAAGAAAACATCCCCCACACCATTACACCACCACCTGCACAGTGGTAACAAGGCATGATGGATCCATGTTCTCATTCTGTTTACGCCAAATTCTGACTCTACCATCTGAATGTCTCAACAGAAATCGAGACTCATCAGACCAGGCAACATTTTTCCAGTCTTCAACTGTCCAATTTTGGTGAGCTCGTGCAAATTGTAGCCTCTTTTTCCTATTTGTAGTGGAGATGAGTGGTACCCGGTGGGGTCTTCTGCTGTTGTAGCCCATCCGCCTCAAGTTTGTACGTGTTGTGGCTTCACAAATGCTTTGCTGCATACCTCGGTTGTAACGAGTGGTTATTTCAGTCAAAGTTGCTCTTCTATCAGCTTGAATCAGTCGGCCCATTCTCCTCTGACCTCTAGCATCAACAAGGCATTTTCGCCCACAGGACTGCTGCATACTGGATGTTTTTCCCTTTTCACACCATTCTTTGTAAACCCTAGAAATGGTTGTGCGTGAAAATCCCAGTAACTGAGCAGATTGTGAAATACTCAGACCGGCCCGTCTGGCACCAACAACCATGCCACGCTCAAAATTGCTTAAATCACCTTTCTTTCCCATTCACACATTCAATTTGGAGTTCAGGAGATTGTCTTGACCAGGACCACACCCCTAAATGCATTGAAGCAACTGCCATGTGATTGGTTGGTTAGATAATTGCATTAATGAGAAATTGAACAGGTGTTCCTAATAATCCTTTAGGTGAGTGTATGTTGGGGGTTTACCATTCTACACAATGCTCCACACCACACTCAGTCTCAGACTGACTGCATAGCCCAGTAGAGGTACTCTACTACTACTAGAAGGCAGGACTAATTAACTACCAGGTGACTTAGAAGTAGGCCACACATGTGTGCAAACTCATAATGCTCTCCAGAAAAGGGAATAACTATGTTTTTCTATGATTTAGAAAATAAAATAAAATCAATGGGTAGCATGGTGGCGCGGTGGTGCAGTGGTTGGCGCTGCTGCCTCACAGCTCCAGTGGTCCTGGGTTTGAGTCTCGGCTCGGGTTGTCTGTCTGTGTGCAGTTGCATGTTCTCCCCATGTCTGTGTGGGTTTCCTCTGAGTACTCTGGTTTCCTCCCAGCATCCAAAGGCATGCTGGTTAGGTTAATTGGCCAAGCACATGTGTGTGAGTGCCCAGTGATGGACTGGTATCCCATCCTGGGTGTATTCCTGCCTTGTGCCCTATGCTTGCTGGGATCAGCTTTGGTGTCCACCGTGACCTGCATGGATAAGTGGTTTTGAAAATGGATGGATGGAAATAAAGTCAATAAAAAATAAACATTAAAACAGCACTAGTAGTTTAAGTGGACTACCTATTAGAAGAAAAAAAAAGTTAATTTCTAGAACACCCCCTATAAAAACCATCCAAACAATGTGGGGAAGCAATAAAAAAGGTATATTGTCAGAAGTGTAGAATTTAAAACAAGGGCAGGAATGTTAAGATGCACTAGTTAGACCACATCTGGAATACTGTGTACAGTTCTGGGCAACACACTTCAAGAAAGATACAGTGAGGGGAAAAAAGTATTTGATCCCCTGCTGATTTTGTGCATTTCCCTCATTAACATGCAAATCAATTTATAACTTTCTTGAAATGCGTTTTTCTGGATTTTTTTGTTGTTATTCTGTCTCTCACTGTTAAAATACACCTACCATTAAAATTATAGACTGATAATTTATTTGTCAGTGGGCAAACGTACAAAATCAGCAGGGGATCAAATACTTTTTTCCCTCACTGTATTGCTGCTCTAGAGATAGTTCAGAGAAGAGCAACCAGACTTATTCCAGGTTTGAAGGGAATGTCCTACTCGGAGAGGACTGAGGGAACTGAACCTTTTCACCCTGGAACAGAGGAGACTACATGGGGACTTGATTCAAGTCTTCAAAATCATGAAGGGCATTGACCACATCAAACCAGAGGAGCTTTTCCAGATCAGCAGGGACATACGCACCCGGGGACACAAATGGAAATTGGAAATGGAAATGGAAAAGGCATTCAAGATGGAAAACAGGAGACACTTCTTCACACAGAGAGTAGTCACAATCTGGAACTCCCCAGTGAACTGAAAGTTTGGGAACATTTAAAAATAGACTGGATAGGATCCTTGGATCACTTAGTTATTAATGGACACCAAACGAGCACGATGGGTCGAATGACCTCCTCTCGTTTGTAAATGTTCTTATGTTCTTAAGTATTAACTGCATATTAATTATACATGCTTCATAAATTAAGTAATGGTATGAAGGGGAATTTTTACGGTGGCCCTGAAGTGCAACTGCTGAAAAAATAAAGCAGCGGCTGTGAGATTTGGAAGTGCTGAAAACATAAAACAGCAGCTGTGAGATTTGCAGCGGCTGCGAGATTTGGAAGTGCTGAAAAAATAAAGCAGCGGCTGCGACATTTGCAGTGGCTGTGAGATTTGGAAGTGCTGAAAAAATAAAGCAGCTGCTGCAGCATTTTCAGAAGCAATTACGGAAAGGGAGGGTACATTGTAAAATATATTTGACTGATGCCACTGGACAGCAAGCAAGTCACGTCGGCCGAGCCTGCTTCTCCGGAAGAGTCAACTGATTTTGAGAAAGGGGCGCCAACTGCGCAGGGAACGAAGTATTCATATTAATATTGTTGTGATCTTCTGCTCTCTATCCACTTTGTGGTGACATATTAAGAGTTATAGGGCTATAGTTATAGTGGACGGGACGGACACTTATGGACACGTCTTGCTCCAGATACTTAACCGGCCACAAAACGCGTCTGCCATTGGTACGGGGCATAATTAAACCAATAAAGCAATTATAAACCATGTTTGACATCCACTGCATGAACAATGCCTAGTTCCGCCACCTGAGGTCCCCCATGTCATTATTTTCTTCAGAAACTGTGATCTGAGGGGTGTACTACGAAGCGAGGTAACTGGCTTATCCAGGTAAGTTCAGGAGTAACTTTGGAAGGTTGGGTGTAACTTCCCGGTTAACTCATACTACGAAAGGTGAATAAGTTTTACCCGAGGTATGCTGTCATGGCAATATACGCAGCATCTCTGAACTGCTCCGAGCAGGGTATGTTCGTGATTAACTCGGTGTTACCCTATATAAGCACTCCCTCTACATTGGGCATGGGTTGTGAGAGGCTCACTCCGCAGGTCGAGAGTGTTTAGAGACCAGGCAACTCCTCTAGTTCACCCTGATGATGCTCTTTATGAAAGATATTGATTCTCATCCAAGGGAATTCAGTGTCTTTGCCGGCTTCTAGGGCCAGACGTCTCAATGCCACTCGCCGGAGTGATGCCCTCACTGGCAAGTGTGTCTTGCTGTGTGTTATTTTGCCAGCAGACACTTCATGTATTCCATCGGTGATGCTAAACCTCTGAGCAGGAATACTGTGTACCGTGCAGTTTGCAAGGTGGTATTTGCTCTCTGTAAACTGCTGGATGCATTTGTTGTGTTCCCTGTCCATTTAAGCCTTCTAAAGATCAAAGAGGCTTTTTATGCGATCGCAAGTAATTCGCAATATAAAAATACTTGGTCTATTTTTAATATTCATAGGCTGGGCCTATATGCAGAACACATGTTTTCCATAGGAATCCCTAGGGTGATTGGTGCGATTGACTGTACACATATCCCCATTAGAGCGCCCATGGGAGAACATGATGGGGATTATGTGAATAGAAAGTCATTTCACAGCATCAATGTTCAGGTATTTGATCATATCGTATTTGATTTGACATGTAGGCTAGCCTACATTATTTTGTCCTTAAAACTTCTGCTTATATTCAAGACAATTTAAGATACATTTGGTGGTGAACCACGACCAAGAGGGGATTCCCGAAATATGCGTGAATCATGCCCACCTCCAGTTTTCACTCTATGCCTTTTTTCTGTTTGCTGTGAACACATTAATAGGCTATTATAAGTGTAGGCTACACAGCACATCTGTACTGTGTATTACTGATGAGAAGTATTAATACACACCACTTGATAGAATATTTTTATATTTCATCCAGACTTGTTGCAGGTGCGCTATCCACTTGGGTTGCAGCTGAAATGATTGTTAGAATGAAGTTATTCTGAACACAATAACATTCAATTCATACAGGCAGCCCTACAGCCTAGGAGCTTTAGAAGATCTTAATTCATTAACAGTGAGTAACGGGTCAATTTCAGAGATGTAGCCCATGTGTAGGCTATAATTGAATTATCCTAATTGTTGTCACATATTCAGATAGACTATTTTACATGTCCTTACATCTCAATCATATTACAAATAAAAGAAGAATCCGTAAGACAAAATAGAGAACATATGACAAGAATACTGTTCTTACGAATTTACTCTGTCGGCAATGCGCTGATTTTGTTGGCCGCCACGGTGTTACATTTAGCCGCTAACCTTTCTTTAAACCCTCATATCCTGACATTATCAGCTGCATTATTCCGGGGACAGTCCGGCACACAGACACTGCGCACACACTGAGCATGCTCACCCACTTCACGCGAACGCGCACTAACTCCAGTTAACACCGAGTCAACTAACGGACATCTTAACCATCGTCGTAGTTCCGGTTAACCCTGACTTGTTAAACTCCCTTCATAGTACACCCCTCAGGTCTCCGCTCCTCATCATGCAATCCCTCTCTGTTTAATTTAATCATCCCCCTGTTTAATTGCATGCATCCCTCCCCCCACCCCCTGTGGGTTTATAGCCCTTTGTTCTACTTCCTCTCTGTGAAGTATTGTTTTGCCTCACTGCTGCACTACCAAGCCTTTTCACTGTATCCTGCCTTTACATGTTTTTTGACCCAAGCCTGTGGGTCTGTTGGCCCGATCAATTGACCTCCTGCAAGTGACCCTGACTAAGACTGTTGTCTTGTTCCCTAACCTTGTTCACCAGTGCCTGCAATTAAATCCATATCCCCTCTGTGATTCTAGGAGTGTTGTTGTTACACCATGAAACAAGCAGAAACTGTAAATCAAATGTGTTTGAGAATTAAATGTGCTGGTAGCCAAGAGAATAAGCAAATGATGTGTGCATTGTAGGAATACAATGTATCTTCTATGCACAGAAATAGCGCATAACACTGCCAAATAATTCTTAAGAGGGTGTAGTAACACAGTATGTACATTATTTTTCAGGTTTTGGTAACCTAAACTTTTTTTCCCCCTCTGGCAGTTTACCGCTTACCTTTGTACCATTTCAGGTTATTCACTGGACTTTCAATACATTTCAATAAAAACTGGAAAAATGGGGGTGTTCTAAAACTTTTGACCGGTAGTGTAATAACGAATATTAATTAATCAATATTTATCAGTTTACTCTTGCCAAGCAGTTAGTTTTGCAGTTCTAAGGCTTGTGGAAAATTGTTTTTCAGGAAAAGGTCTTCTGTGTCTTTCAACGGTAGTGAAATAATTAGAAAGTTTCAAACTGTTAGGTGTCCATCAGTCAGAGGAAATTCAGTTTGAAGAAGGAGCTGCAATTAAAGTTATTTGTTCAAAACGAATTATTAATTTTATCTCTGTAACTCAAGGCTAGCTGCTGGCTTGTCTTCATTTCTGGATGGGGATGATTCTAGCAGCTTCCAAAATGGATTGACTTCATTGGGACCTTTTGTTATTATTATTAGTAGTATTATTATTTCTTGGCAGATGCCCTTATCCAGGGCCACTTACAACATAAGTGCAATAAAAAGTGCAAGAATACAGTTAAGTACAAGGCAATCAAACATTACAAATTCAAATTTACATTATACAAAGCAATTCAAAGTATAATACATTTTACAACCTCCAATTTACACAGGTAAGTACAGTAAGTGAGGTCATACATCCTGGAAAGTAAAAGCTAAGTGTTGTTAGGTGTAAGATGTTAGGTCACAGTCAAGGGCTACGGGAAAAAGGAGCAAGGGGGAAATCAATCAATAATACAAGTATTAGTAATGCAAGAAGCATGGTAAAAATGTTGTGAAGTGCTATCTTACAGGGGATTAAAAGGACTAATATTACAAGTACTGTCTGAAAAGATGTGTCTTAAGTAAGTGCCGGAAGGAGGTCAAGGACTGCTGTTTTGACTTGGTGGGAAGGTCGTTCCACCATTTCGTTGCCAGGGATGAAAAGGAGCAGGCTCTAGAGGAAGGGGAGTGGAGAGGAGGCAGAGTTAGTCTTCTGGCACCTGAAGACTGCAGTGGTCTTTTTGTTGAGGTACTCAGTGCAGTGCGCAGAGGAAGAGTGACATTTAAAGCTGAGGTTCGATTGAGCACAGCTTCAGCAAACATCTTATCTCCGCAGATCCTATTCGAAGCCTATTAGATCTGTACAGCCATAATGTGGAGTTTAGATTCAAAGTTATGTACCAGTTTTTAAGGGAAGTTAGTATGAGCACTGTTTGGCTTGACTCCCTGTTGTGGGCTATGGTCTGGGTTCCATGTAGGGTTGACTCACCACCTAGCAATTCATTGCCCAGCAGGTAGCTGTCAGTGGATGTGTGACTTCATGTTGCCTTCACTTATGGAACGTATGGAGGAAATTGACACAAGGCCAAAACATTTGATGTGATAAGTTGCAGGTTCCATCTGTGAAATTATGGATATTTAGAATGCTTTCTGTACTCCCATAACTGTGGGATTTAAAGACATTAATACATTGCCTGCTAGCCATGGTCAGCCTCTGGAGAGGGAGAATAGTTAAAGAATTTACCACCATATCAATTGCTGTTACAAACATAAGAAACATAGAAACATAAGAAAGTTTACAAACAAGAGGACCCATCATGCTAGTTTGGTGTCCATTAATAACTTAGTGATCCAAGGATCACATCCAGTCTATTTTTGAATGTTCTCATATTGTTGGCTTCAACTAAATCGCTAGGGAGTTAGTTTGTTCCAGATTGTAACAACTCTCTGTGTGAAGAAGTTTTCTGTCTTGAATGCCTTTAAGCCCAATTTCCATTTGTGTCCCTGCAGATCTGGAAAAGCTCCTCTGTTTGGTTAATGACTTTCATGATTTTGAAGACTTGGATCAAGTCCCCACTTAGCCTTCTCTGTTCCAGGGTGAAAAGGTTCAGTACCCTCAGTCTTTCCGAGTAAGACATTCCCTTCAAACCTTGACATTATTTCCCTTGTTTTAAATTATACACTTTTGACAATATACCCTAGAATTTTGGTTGGCTTTTTTATTGGATGAGTGGATAGGGGACATTTATGTTACCTGCCTGTAATACCTTGCACTAGTCAGCCTGCAACTGAATATTATCCCTCTGAATAACCTGAGCTGCCAAGATTGTATCTGCTGAGCCACCTACTTTATTACTGAAGAGTTTAAGAAATTCAGAGAGAAGTATATTTCCAATCAAAAGGTTATATTACAAGCAGCTGCATGGAAGAGGTTCAAGAGGCAATCTCTATAACAGTCTTAGAAAAGTTACAAAGGAAAGGTACTTTTATGCAGACCAGACAGGAGAGAAAGACAACAGTGCCCACATGTCTGTCCCATGATGAGTGGAAATTTGATTTCTGCCTGACAACTCATTAGGAAAACCCATATGAAAAAACCCTCTTGAACTGACGAAAACGGCAGCGCAAATGGTAAAGAAGTCTTTTCATCAGGCTGGCCCGGAAGAAAACCAGAGTGAACTCGTGTTCAAACAGCTTTCTTACAGATCTCTTCCGGGTCTGCATTTTTATACAGTTCTAAACAAAAGGTGACTAATGTCCAAACAGCAGAGGGCAGTGTCCCGGATGTGCATGTCGATTGGCTCGGTCCTCACTTCTCTACTTCCTCTGCAGTGTAGGGTTACCAATCACCGGGGGTGACGTCACCGTTTCCTCTGCAAAGCATTCTGGGATGCACAAAGGACTGTGGGGGAGAGAGTGGTTCGACGTGTTTTGCACGTGGAACCAAACAAAGAGAAAAGTCACTGTGCAGGGGGAGAGAGACAGACAGACAGAACTATACAACAACATTTTATATATTCTATTTAAGGAAATGGTTAAACCGGGGAAAATTTAAGGCATATTTTTAATATAAGGGGGCTATATCAAGTCCAAATTGCTGGAGACCAGCAGACTCTGTTCCTCTGGGTATCAGGGTTGCATTATGGCACAGTACCGTAGAACAGCAAGGCCGCTAGACAGTGACCTTGTTAACATAGACAGACATGGAAAGACTTGCAGTTCTTCAGTATCATCTGCAAATGTGACATGTTTGCTAACTATCCCAGAGTTCAGATGATTAATATAGATTAGAAAAAGCACAGGCCCTAATACTGATCCCTGTGGGACTCCACTAACAACCTCACTCCAGTTAGAAGCAACTCCTCTTATCATTACCCTGTTTCCAATACATCAATCATTTTATAATCCATCTATTTATATTACCCTAAATACCTACAGCTTCCAATTTTAAAAAAACTGACACAGTGTCATGCCCACAGCGTCATTCCTATGTCCACCACTAGATGACACCCCAGTCTCAGTTTTTCTTCTGTTCCTGTTGCCTTTTTTCTTCATTTTTGAATAATTACTTTCACTTATCTCCTGTTTCTCTGCCCATCACCTCCATCTATTTAAACCCCATCCAGTCATACCCTTATCACAGTCTTGTCTGCAGTTAGAAACATTTCCAAGCCTCTTTTTTGTTTAGTGTTTGACTATTAGTGTTTTCTGGCCCTTGCCTGTTTTTGAGACCACATTTTCTGAATTCCCTTTGTTATTCTTTGTGCCCAATCAACTGACCATATGCCTGATATGTCGACCACGCTTTCTTGTTTTGCTTGTATTGCCCTGTTCATCGGTATTTGACCCACGTTTGTTTTCGACCTGCCTTTTGCCCACACCTGAGTCCTCCAGTCCCCCCGGCTGCTCCTGTGACCTGAGTACTTATAATATGTTGGTCACTACACTGTGTTGTTTATTATAGTGTAAAAAGATGCAGACAAATCAACAGATCAGGTTTCTGAAGACCAGTATGTGTGTGGCTATATATTTCTACAGTGTTAGTGTTATATACACTCACCTAAAGGATTATTAGGAACACCTGTTCAATTTCTCATTAATGCAATTATCTAACAAACCAATCACATGGCAGTTGCTTCAATGCATTTAGGGGTGTGGTCCTGGTCAAGACAATCTCCTGAACTCCAAACTGAATGTCTGAATGGGAAAGAAAGGTGATTTAAGCAATTTTGAGCGTGGCATGGTTGTTGGTGCCAGACGGGCCGGTCTGAGTATTTCACAATCTGCTCAGTTACTGGGATTTTCACACACAACCATTTCTAGGGTTTACAAAGAATGGTGTGAAAAGGGAAAAATATCCAGTATGCGGCAATCCTGTGGGTGAAAATGCCTTGTTGATGCTAGAGGTCAGAGGAGAATGGGCCGACTGATTCAAGCTGATAGAAGAGCAACTTTGACTGAAATAACCACTTGTTACAACCGAGGTATGCAGCAAAGCATTTGTGAAGCCACAACACGTACAAACTTGAGGCGGATGGGCTACAACAGCAGAAGACCCCACCGGGTACCACTCATCTCCACTACAAATAGGAAAAAGAGGTTACAATTTGCACAAGCTCACCAAAATTGGACAGTTGAAGACTGGAAAAATTTTGCCTGGTCTGATGAGTCTCGATTTCTGTTGAGACATTCTGATGGTAGAGTCAGAATTTGGCGTAAACAGAATGAGAACATGGATCCATCATGCCTTGTTACCACTGTGCAGGCTGGTGGTGGTGGTGTAATGGTGTGGGGGATGTTTTCTTGGCACACTTTAGGCCCCTTAGTGCCAATTGGGCATCGTTTAAATGCCACGGCCTACCTGAGCATTGTTTCTGACCATGTCCATCCCTTTATGACCACCATGTACCCATCCTCTGATGGCTACTTCCAGCAGGATAATGCACCATGTCACAAAGGTCGAATCATTTCAAATTGGTTTCTTGAACATGACAATGAGTTCACTGTACTAAACTGGCCCCCACAGTCACCAGATCTCAACCCAATAGAGCATCTTTGGGATGTGGTGGAACGGGAGCTTCGTGCCCTGGATGTGCATCCCACAAATCTCCATCAACTGCAAGATGCTATCCTATCAAAATGGGCCAACATTTCTAAAGAATGCTTTCAGCACCTTGTTGAATCAATGCCACGTAGAATTAAGGCAGTTCTGAAGGCGAAAGGGGGTCAAACACAGTATTAGTATGGTGTTCCTAATAATCCTTTAGGTGAGTGTATATATATATAGCAATTCTGCTGTCTCTACCTGCCCATAAAGCTATAATTAACATTGTTAATGCATGTGCATTCCTCAATTAAATTAAATAGATTTTCTGGCAAATCACACATTTATTAATATCCTTTATCCCTTAAAATGCAATGAGGTGGTGGTGGTCAAGCCAAGTCAATCAGTGTGTCGTCGTATAATTGCTAGTGATAAATAGTGAAAAAAAAGACTCATTGAACACAAATCAGATTAGTTCCTATGTTTTTGTATTTTTAAAAACATCTCAAACAATGTGATTTACAATGAGTTTTTCATTTCACTGGAAGCTTCTCGTATTGAAACACATATTAGTGCATTACTCTTACAGGTGCGTCTAAAATAAATTATAAATAAATATTTGATTTGTCATCAGATTCCTGTGATTTACTTGAGAAAAGGACCTAGATTAACATCACAAATTACATCCATCGATCCATCACAGAGAGTCAGAGTCTAATCCAGCAGACAGTGCACAAGGGCAGGGTTCATCTCAGGGCAGCACACACACAAACACAAACCCCACACAGGCAGACACCCAAGGCCAGAATTGAAATGTCCCAAAATCTGTGTAGCAACACTACTAAACACTTTGCCACCATGCTGCTTGTTATGTATTGACTCAGACGAACACTGTCAGGCATTTTTAACATTGAACTTTACTAACAAGAGAAGACATTTTACTTGTCCATAGCAGTGACTCTCAACTACTGAAACACAGAAGTGCCAAACTTCATAATTGTCTATGAGCTGTAGGCTATTAGCAAACCATTAAATCATTCTCTCCGTATACTCCACTGCTCAACATTAATTGTAGCTTTAATGTCAAAAGGCAATGTAGGCAGCCATAAAAATGTCTTTAACCCATATTTACAATACTCTCTCACACACACACACACACACACAAACAGAGCATTGTTAATCTAAAAATCAACCCTTTAAATAATTCTACACTTGCATAATCACCATTTCTTCCCCAGTTTTGTTACATCATGTTTTTCACCTGCACAATGCCTATCCTGGACTTAGTGGTATGATTAGAGAGGACAGTATACCATAAATTAAATCCTACATTGGCCTTATTTTGCAGCAGTTAAATGTAGAAGAGCAGTCACACTCCATTGCTTTAAATAATACATTGGGAAATCAATTTTAAAAAAGTTGTCAATAAGTAGGTATGATAAAATCTATCATGGGGGTTTATTGTGTCTGTGTGGCTGAGGGCTATCTCAGAAAATTGGCTTTCTGTTTCCTTTCGTGGCGGTATTTCTCAGTGATTTTTCTAGGATTTTGGAAATAGGGGGCCGAAAGGGGCCATGATCATTACAGAGGGGCCGACATCTGCTAGAGGGGTCTGGGGGCATGGTCCCAAGTCCGATTTGTTTGTAAAATAGCTGTTAAAAATAGTTTGTAAACTAAGATTGAAGCAATTTACAACGATAAGCTGGGCAATTCATACAAATCCAGCAATAATGTACCACCATATTTGCTACCATTTGCTAGTGACACATTTATTTTTATAATTGACATTAACACAGACATCAATTAATAAACAGTGAAACCTTATTACCCTTTAAACAATAGACAAGATAGTCTACTTCTCCACCTGCCTTACCTCCAAAAGTGCTTCAATATGGATACATCCCTGAACATTTGTTCAATGCAAAAGGGAATGGTATTAGTAAACAAAATAGGGTCCCCTTAATATGTAAAACTAAAGAAAGTGTCTGATTGGACAGAATGGGTACACAACCCCCCAAAAACACGGGAATGCATCCTTAACACTGTACATTAAGAAACTCCTTCTAACCCATTAGCTAAAGTTACTGCTCCACTGATAATTAGTTGAGCAGTAACAAGTTAGTGTTACCATATCTGAACTTTCAATAAAGAGGACACTCCATAAGGTGGGGGTGGCAGTGGGGGGCTGGAGGTGTAAACAACAAAGCAGTAAACTGCCAGAGGTTAAAAAAAAAAGTTTAGGCTACCAAAAACTGAAAAGTAATGTACATCTCAGAGTTATATACTGTTACTACACCCTCTTAAGCATTGTTTGCCAGTGTTATGTGCAGCTCTTGTACATAGAAGTTACACTGTATTCCTACAATGCACACATAGTTTGAAAGCTTATTCTCTTTCATTCGCAAACATATCCGATTTACATTTTCCTTGTCGCCCGCCATCATTCAGAGCCCAGGGGGGTAAACGTGCAGTCTGCTCTGCAGGGGGATGGGGGCCTCATTCAGATGATCACAGATCACTGAGTTTCGATCTGATTTCTTTGCAAATAGGCTTGTTTTGTTCAGAACAACATAATGATTATATATTATAGTATATATTATTTGATGTTCTATCATACACAAAGAAGTTCAGATCCAATTATGTAAAATCGTTGTGTAATAGTACACTGTAAACAGAGTTTTCCATCTTGACATTTTGAGTTCTCTACAGGTGTGTGTTGCTTCTACCAAAACGTGGATGGTCTTGTTTTGATTAGTAGATTGTCTGAATATGTCATAATTGTCAATATTTTCAGAGATTTTGTATTCCTACTCAGACCAAGTATCCCCCCCCCATTTCAGAATGCGGGCATAAATGCAGGGGGGGTATAAAAAACAAATTTTTCACATCAGAGAATAATTCACATCGTTAAAAAGCTGAGACAAACAACACAACAGTTAAGAGTACATACAGGATTAATAAGAAGAGGTGCGTCCACTTTCCCCCTTTTTCCTTCAGATATAATAAACTACACACAGGTCTGGTTCTCTCTAGCTAACTCGACTCAACTCCCGGCGCCCTTATATATCCCCCTAACTGGTCACCCTCAGCCGCCCAATCACTGCTCTCCGGCTGTACCACCCGGAGACGGGGGGAGCCACACAGACACAATAAACCCACAGACATCCCTCCCTAACCCAACACAATAACACCCCACATATAACACACATACACACTCAAGACAGACAAACAGGGTCCCCGAACTGACCCACCCACCCTGCATTCTCATTTTTAAACCCCCCCACACACCCCCCATCTTTGGGCTGCCCTACTGGCACATACACACAGACACCCGTCGGGATCACTACAATATGTATACATTATTATTATTATTATTATTATTATTATTATTATTATTATTATTACTCTTTTCACTTTTTGTTGGTTGATTTGTTCTATTCTAACAATCTATTTAGGTCTGCTCCAGTAAAATAAGATCTCTATTTAAGGCCCACTTTCTTGGGGGCAACAGCATTTTTCTCTCTGCCAGTGAGATGATCCTGATTCTTCATCAACAGTGTCTATGAGTTCACCCATGAAACCCATGCTAGGCTGCCTTTATTCCGGGATGTGGGGCTTGACCGGGTCTGGGAGTTGTTGGATGGGTCAAGATGTGCCTACTGTTTTAAAATGGATAAGGGGTATGTCGGTGTATGTCTAGGCACCCCCCAGATTTAATTCATTTTTCAAAGAAGATCAACAACTTTTTGCTCAACAATTGTCAAGAAACCCCTTACAGCGGACTCCAAGTGCAAAGTCTGCAGATCGCCACCTTCGGACCACAGTGTGTGTTTTCCTTATACCATAGAGCTAAAGGACGATCCTACATGGATATTATGGATGATTTAGGAAAAAAATATATAATGGTGGCAGAGTTTGTCAGGACCATGCATTCTATGGTTAATTATGGCATATCCCTATAGACCATTTGTTGTTATGAGGAATTTAAAAGGTGTCATGCGTGTTAAGAAACATTAAACATTATTTGAAGCAACATCTTTTTATTGATGCATCATAAAAGTCTGACTTTCGATATGTTTTCATTCAAACGTGTAAATACATCACACAATTTATAAGAATCCCAACATTTGTTAAAAACAAATTCCCCTTTTTTATTGCAAGAGGTCACGTAAGGTGTATTAAGCATTTTGTGTAGCATATATTCATCATTTATTTTACTTTTTAGGGGGATGTTTCCATCTCATTGGTAACAACAACATCTCCCTCTATTGGTTCATCAACGTCACCACTGAGATCCAATTCTTGAGAGGCCATCATTAAGGTAAGAGTGCTGCTGTCTTTTTCACCCTGTCTAACGAGACGCAAGTATCTTTGCAACATTGTGTTATATAGCTGTGGTTTGGTATGCTGATTTAAATCAGTTCTTCACAAGATGAATTTCATTTCAGGGTCTAGGTTATTTTCAACTATTTGTCTTAGGGGTTCTGGACCCGCTATGGTTTTTCTCAGTTTTTCAAGCTGCTCCTGAGGCAATAAAAATATTTTCTGAGTGTGCTCCATTATTATTAACCATCAATGCTAGAAGACTGGATAAGAAAGGAGCGGCTCAGGGGGATCCAATAAAGCTGCCGGTTTGATTAATCAACTTTCTTTTCTTTTTAACAGATAACTTCTTGTTAGCGATGAGCTTAATAACCCCTTTTTGTTTTTTGAGTTGAGTCAGTTGAAAAGATGTTAACGGTATGTTGCCTCGTAAGTTGTTTAAGGCTATTTCCCACAGGGCCTCTATAAAATATAAAGGGGCCGCTAGCAGTACGGCTTTCCTCTAGTGTGGGTTCCCCTTGAATAACAGCTGCAGAAGAGGCATATTTCTTTTTACCCTAACGGGCATTCTATTTATTTCCTTCTCTTCAGTATGTACACTGTCGGGTAATCTGGGGGGCACAAGCCTGTTCTGAGCTGATGATCTGGTGTTTGGGCTTTTAAATCCACTAGCAAATACTTGCAGGGTTTTTTGGTCGTGTCCTCAAATGATTCCAAAAAGGATTGTAAAACAATGTCTGGGGTACATTTGTCGGGTCAAGGTGTTCACCTGATGTTTATTTCTAGGGTTAAAAAGAATGATATAATTGGCATTTACATTTATAGTCCTGCTTTTTTTACCTTGACAATTTATTGACTAAATAGATGATGTGTGTACTTTGTAAAAGCTTTCTGCACTTCAGTATTTTCACTAGCGGTCTCCATCAAATCATCAATGACTATTAAAATATTTGTACCTGGAGGGAGCAAATCATTGTCACAGAGTGAAGCGGGAACACCTTCCACAAATGTAAGGTTTTTAATTTTAAGCGTAATCGTAAAGAGGCTGCCAACACAAGTAACACCATACTTTGTTGTTGAGAGTATGAGAAACGACTGTCTCACCATTTTCTAAAGTGGCCTATTTTCAAGAGTGTAACTCTTTTTATTGCAGTAAATTTGGCTGCCAGAAGTAATGACCTCTCGCATGGCCCATCTTTAACCTTTCTCATAACTTTTCACTAGAGTAGTGAGAGACCTGATATTGATGATTTTATTGTTACAATGATTCAAATAAATACCCTTAATTTTCATACAGGTCTTTCCACAGCCATTCTGTAAGCATAGGTCTTAGGACACCCCAAAACTAACTCTACAATGTGGTCCTGCAGGTTTTGCTGGCTCGTTAACTCCTCCAGATAGTCCCCGAGGGAAGGCATCCAATCCCCGGGTCTACTGACAAAGATTACAGAGTGGGTATCATGATAGAGTTAGTTTCTGTAGATGTTCCATTAAACTACACAGTTCTGTCTCGAGTAAGCCAGGGTAAAAAACGCTATGAACATGTTAACGTTACCTGGTTTAGTCAGGCATTCTTTCAGACATCACCACTGCACCACTTGGTCATTTAAAAATTGAAAGTGTGACACATTACTGTCTTTGGAGAACACAAATTAGAGAAACTGCAAGAGTTCTTTAAACAGAGTGGTGTTTAACCTATTATTTATTCCCCAAAACTTCCCCCACAGACTGTTTAGAATCAGCTTTGATATCTGTCTTTTAGCAGGGTTTACAGTTATGTTACCCAGATCTAGACGGATCTCCTTTTTTTCAAAATATTGCTGCACGTAGTGCTCTTTGTCAGCACAGGTAACACACAAGCTTCCCTTTAAGGAATGCCTTATCAGAGAAAAGAGCATCAGATTTTTCAGAAAGTGGCAATAGGGTTTTTTTTTTTTTTTTTACAGCTAATCTATATAAACAAAATAAATCATCCCCTTGTAAAATAAGTTATCGAACAGTAATCATGTTTTAATATTTTTTTACAAGCACATGGTTTTTATATATAGGTAGGCTATTGATTTAACTTGCATGAAACACATTAACCTTCCAGTTAAAGCTGATTGTGTGTTGACGTATGCACTAAATCTAATTTTTATTTTATTAATTGGTGTTTTTTCACACATTTAACTTAAATCTTGTGTTTTTTTTTCCACATTTATAAATATTTAATTTTGTTAAATAAATACTTAAATAAATGCTAAATCTCTGTTTTTGAAAAATAAATATTTATCATTTGATTAAATATTTAGCTAAATCCTAAATATGTGCTTTGCAAACTAAACATTTAACTTTGAAATAAATACTTACAGCAGGATTACATCAAAAATATTCGTACTGCAAGTTGCTCACAGAAGCATTAGCGGCATGCTGGCACGCTCCCTCCAGGAGAGGGAGCAGTCGCTATAGCACCTCTGGGCCAGGCAAACAGACAACCTGCAGGGCCTTGAAGGCTAGCACCCAGGCAACAGCAGCCCCGCCCTCCTGCTGACCTTCACCAGCGACTCACCAGCAGGCAGGCACCTACCCAGGGCCACCGCTGTAGAGCCAGGCCAAACGCCAGGAACAGCAGCCTCTGGCCCACCCATACACCCCACAGCAACTCTCCAATTGGCACCTCAGCACCCAGGACTCCTGGGTGTTCCAAATTATAACAGTTGGCTACTCCCTACAGTTCCAGACCTGTCCACCCCCCTTCAGAGGTGCGGTGTGGATGCGAGTGAGGGACCCATCGACTTCATGTTGAAATCGCCACTCTCTTGGAGAAATGCCGCCTCCGGGGCAGCTCGAGGGATTCTATTCCCCATACTTCCTAGTGCCCAAGAAAGATGGCGGTTTCCGCCCCATCTTGGATCTGAGGTACCTGAATTGCCGCCTCAAGGTGTTGCGTTTCAAGATGCACACCCTGCGCGCCATGTCTCAGGCTATGAAGCCTGGAGACTGGTTCACCTTAGTGGATTTGAAAGATGCCTACTTTCACATCCCCATTGCGCAGGCGCACAGGAAGTTTCTCTGCTTTGCCTTTGAAAGGCTGAGCGTACGAGTTTGCTGTTCTCCCATTCAGCATGTCTCTAGCTCATTGCACTTTCTCCAAGTGCATGGATGCCGTGTTGGCCCCCTTGCGTTTCCAGGGGGGCGGTACCTTAATTATCTAGATGACTGGCCGGTCTGTTCAAACTCCAGGGAGCAGGTTCAGAGTCACATGAGCCTGATCCTTGACTGCCTCTCCGAGTTGGGCCTTCTGGATTCCATCGCCATGCTGTCCACACTGGTGCCAGAGAGAGTTGCCTCCATAAACGCATGTCTCTCCCGGTCTTTTCTGGTTGATAGTTGAGCTTGTCCGCTCCTTATTTATTTGAGCGTGGACGACTGTCCTAGTTAGTGAAGGCACGTTGTGTATATAGTTCCTTTTCCAGCAGTTTGTGGCCCCGTCCTAGCTATGCTAGCTGTGCTGGGGGCTGCTGCTGCTGTGTCCAGTGCAAGGCACTTGAGTTGGCTCTTGTTGCCCCACTGTATATATAGTTCCATTATTATTAATTTAATTATCCAGCTGTGGCTATCCATTTGGTTAGCCTGCTGTATGTTGAGCACAGGGTGTGAGACTCCACCCTGTGCTTATATAGTGTGGTCTTGGTATTGGCCCCACTCCTAGCTCTGCTAGTAGAGCAGTAGGCTGCTATTACTAGGCTTTGCGGTAGGCACAAGGATTGTTGCCCCGTGGATACACCATTCATTATTTTTTCCCAGTTCAGTGTGACTGCCGTCTTCGTGTCTGAGCAGCCCGGATGTGGCCCCAAGCCTTGTGCCTTGTGGCTTCTATCATAGAGTTGGTACGGCTCCTAGTAGGTATGCCTTGGGGCAGGCTCTCTTACCAGCTCGCTGCCTCTTGGGCAGTGCTTCTTTTCTCAGATAACAACGGTTGCATTTGCAACCTATCGAAATACTACTATTATTATTATTATTTATTTATTGGCAGACACCGTTATCCAGGGGGCGACTTACAAAATATAAGCACAATACTAAGTGCAAAAATACAGTTCAGTACAAGGCATAAAACATTACAAATTCTAATTTACATAATACAGTGCAATTCAAAGCATAATACATTTTACAAATTCCAATAACTGCTTATTGCTACAGTACAGGTGTACAGTGTGGGTAACATGTCACACCCAACATCCATAGAAACTAAATGTTGCCTATTGTTCGTGTCATTTTATATTGTTTTGTTCAGCAATGTGTCAGTGTTCGTTTTGGTTCTGTATTTTAGGTATTTGTTCATGTATTATTTATATAATTCACCCGTTTGTTTATTCTGTTGATTAGTTCATTGTTCTGTAAACTATTCTGTGTCTTAAAAATTGTTTCCTTCTTAACACATCTTTTGTGGGAGTAGTGCCTAGTAATACTAGTGCCTTAGTAATACTAAACCTCACTCATACTGACTACTTCATGATGTATATTCAGCCTATATCCTAAGGGGGATGTCTCCATGCATGATACATTTGGCATTAGTTTAAAGTTTTACACAGAAAAGGTGGGCTGTGTTCCTTTCAATTTTAAAATGAGAAAATGGACTCACCAGTGGACAAACAGCTTATTAAAGACAGGGTGTATCCAACAGTAGGGCAAATGTAATGCCGGTCAGTATAAATTTATATTAGGTTAGCATACATATTGTTATTAAAATATATAAGCATAACAGCATTTCTTGAGTTGAGCATTCACTGTTTTAACTCACAGCCAGATGCCACTTTCAAATCCATGTAAGCCTACTTTATTGCATTGTATTTGTAGTGTAGAAGCACAGTAACGTCTGTCAAAAATAACAGAAAATCATATACCAAAGTGGATATATCATATAGCAGAAAAAATAATTAATATACCAAAATGGATAAATCATATACCAAAATGGATATATCATATAGCAGAAAAACAGAACATCATATACCAAAATGTATATATCATATGGATCAAAATTATTAATCATATATCAAAGTGGATATATCATATATCAGAAAAAATATTCATATACCAAAGTGGATATTTCATATAGCAGAAAAACATAAGAAAGTTTACAAATGAGAGGGGGCCATTTGACCCATCGTGCTTGTTTGGTGTCCATTAATAGACTTGAATCAAGTCTCCACGTACTTTCCTCCGTTCCAGGGTGAAAAGGTTCAGGTCCATCAGTCTCTCTGAGTAGGACATTCCCTTGAAACCTGGAATAAGTCTATTTGCTCTCCTCTGAACTGCCTCTAGAGCAGCGATATCTTTCTTGAAGTGTGGAGCCCAGAACTGTACACAGTTTTCCAGATGAGGTCTAACTAGTGCATTGTACAGTCTTAACATTACTTCCCTTTCTACACTTTTGACAATATACCCTAACATTCTATTTGCCTTTTTTATTGCTTCCCCACGTTGTTTGGAAGGAGAAAGTGAGGAGTCTACATAGACTCCTAGGTCTTTCCCATGTGTTACTTCATCTAGTTCAATTATACTGGACATTTTTGCTACCTTGCACATGTCCACATTGAATTTCATCTGCCAGGTGTCGGCCCACAACTGAATATAGTCCCTTTGAATAACCTGTGCTGCCGAGATTGTATCTGCCTTAATACTGATCCCTGTGGAACTCCACTTAAAACCTCACTCAAGTGTATATGAGATCGGAGGTTTGACGAGGCAGGCGCTGGTCCCGGAACAGTGCAGGATGTGAGAGCGGGTGGTGACGATCAAAACCCATAAAACCAGGGTGGCGATGGTAAAAAAACGTGAGAGCGGGGGAGGGTGGCTGACAGTACAAAAAAGGGAGAGTGGGGGGGGGAGGTAAAAAAAAACGTGAGGGGGGGGTGATTTGGGACAGGAAATTAAGCACTTGGGATCCCCCAAAACAGGTGACGGATCTAAATTTGGAGGTGCCGGATCTGGATCCAGCTTGTTCCGGCACAAGTTAAGCCCTGCCTAAAGCTTCCAATTTGAGGATCAGTCTTTGGTGTGGAACCTTATCAAAGGCTTTTTGAAAAGTATGTCGTATCACATGCTTTCACTTGATCTACAGCTGCAGTTGCATGTTCAAGAAATTCTAATAAATTAGTAAGAATTTAACTGCCTCGTCTAAACCCATGTTGACTATCTCCAAGAATATGGTTTTCATTAAGACGCTCCTCTATTTTCTGTCTAATCATTTTTTGCAACATTTTACAAGTAATGCAGGTTAGACTGATTGGTCTGTAATCTCCTGGCTCTGTTTTGTCCCCTTTCTTGTGGATTGGAATGACATTTGCCATCTTCCAGTCAGTTGGCTCCCCCTGTTCTAAGCGTCATTTGGAATATTTGAGTTAGCGGCCTATAAATATTTTCCCTCATTTCTTTACTGTTGGAAATATACCATCTGGCCCAGTTGATTTGTTTTTAATTCTGCTAGTCCCTTCAGTACCTCCTCCTCATTTATCCTGGTTTCTCTTAGGGTTTGACTGCACTCCCAGCAGGCAAAATACATTAGAAACAGCATTGTTTCAACGTCATATTTCAACGTTGAATATACATTGAAAATTGATTGGATTTGTAAATGAAATCGATGTCAAATTTTCAACAGTGAATCAACATTGATGATTCAATGTTGGATCAACTTGGAATAATCTATGCTGATTCAACGTTAAATAGGCAACGTTGAAATGTCATTGAAAATTGGTTGTATTTGCAAATGGAATCGACGTTGAATCATTAATGTTGATTCACCGTTGAAAATATTCAACGTCGATTTCATTTGCAAATCCAATCAATTTTCAGTGTATATTCAATGTTGAAATATGATGTTGAAACAATGTTGTTTCTAATGTAATCTAATGTATACAACATTGACATTTAGTTGCAAATTGGTTGCATTTGCAAATGGAATCAATGTCGAATTGTTAACATTCCTTCAACATCAATTTACTCAGCAAATGCAAACAACCACAGAAAGAGAGAGTGAGTGATGACACATAGAGTTAATCTGGTGGGAGAAGAAAAGAAAACAACTAAAAAACACTGTCTTGGAGGAAAAAACACTGTACAGCTTCAGGATGAACCTAGAATGAAAACTCAGAAAAATTTGCTATTAATAATCTGTATACAACACTTTTTTGTCACATTGTATTTTCTGTTATTTACCCCTTACATGTGTTAGTTTAACTGCCCCACCTTTCCCCCCTATGTAACTGTTGAATTTGTTTTTTTAATTGTTCCTCATCAGCTGCAGATGTAAAGTCACTACTTATTAATAACTAAAATACTTTACAATACGTAATTACCAGCAGGAAAAAAAGACTGGTACAGCATGGTTTGTAACTCTGTTCAATTACATACTTCAACAAAACGTGACTTTTTACATAAGGTTAATGTAACTGATGTGTCAGACTGAGTCAGTGGTATGTGAGGATCAGACCAGGCTTAGGAAGAACCTACAGCAGTGAAACTAAATTGCAGGTTGTAAAAACAAGGCCATTTTAAATCCACACAGGCCTGAAAGCACATGTCAATTTAGACCAATCACTTCAACAATTTAAGCAAATTAAGTCATTAAGTGCAGGATGGAGCAAAAGCAACAAGACTTTGCAGCTCCAAGAACCAGGGATGAGACTCTACACTAGGGCTGGGTTCTGATCATAATTTAAAAAATCAAAAAAGCGATAACATTTCAATTTGTAAAGTGTGAATGGTGGGTCATCAAAATTATGATCAGGTCCCAGCCTATGTTTCTTAAAATACAATTATTTTGTTAACTTCACACCCCTAAACTACCTATTACTTCATAATCCTCCTTTATCCGAGTTGTTATTTTCTATTGTCGTTTCTTCCTCTCCCTCCTTTCCTGTCGGGTGCATATTTCAGGCACAATGATATGGCTAGCAACCTCAGATACAGTGGCATGGAAGTTTTTTGTACACTTGCCGAAGAGAGAGAACAAAAAAGAAAAAAAGTAAATAAACATAAAGCACACATCTCTTTTTTTAAGTGTATGTTAATTGAATAAAAAATAAATACCAACTGATTCGTCAGTTGATGAATATAAACTTATTCCCACTTTTTAATAATGATCAAGGCAAGGACCTTCAAATCTTGCAGGAGCTGCCAATCATTCTTTACAAAACAATGTTATTTACATCAGTAGTAGTAATGAGATACTTACAAAAACAATTGATAATATTCCATTCTGTAAAGTGTGATTAGCATGTCCCACAAGATTTGATTAGGTCCCGGCCCAAGTGTATTCAAAACAGTTTTTGACATGGGATTTGGGCTCTATATTCACAGTGGTTGCCATCTTCATATTGGTGGCTTTTCTGCTTGATTTGAGTTTTTTTTTAGTATTTGGATTCCTGAACAAATAAGTCAGTCATTTGTTAAACACTTCTGTACCATCTACACATCTACTACTTTTAAATCAGTAAACATGGTTTTAGCATTTGATCTAGATACAACTCTAATTCAGTCATTGCTTACACCAGACCATTGGTTCTCATTGGTCTTTACTCAGACCCCCCCCCCCCCCCATTTAATTATGTGTTTTATGTGTTTAATTGCTTTGCACTACTAAGAACACTTGTATTTATACACATTTGTTTTAAAATAAAACATTGAGAAGTTAAATCTAAAAGTGAATATGCCACTTTATATTGCAGTTGTTCAAGTATAACCCCGCAAAGTATTACCTGTGATTATGTTAAAAACAGCTGTCCACCAAATGCCATTTTGCCTCGGTTTCCTTTTAGATTAATCTGCGCCATCAGCTCATTCGTCAACATTCTGTTGAATTATGTGGGATAAGGAAGTATTAATTGGAGTATTAATTGTTGTGGTATTAAACACCATGAATAGATAGTATTACCCTTACTCTTCACAGACCATTTTAACTATGAAAGTTATAACACATCTAAAATCAGACTTTAGAATGAAGTCCACATCAATAATTACAACAAAATAATTGGTAAGCTACTGTCTTACTGCATTAATAATGTATATACCTGTGCATCGCCTTGCTCACGCTGTCCTTAAGGCTAACACCACCTATCTTAGATACCTGTGAGTAGTAAAATTATACACATCAGAGTAAGGTACCCTAATTAAGAAATAGAGCCTGTTGATATGTGCTCTAAGTTTGATAGTAGACTGTGACTGGAGTTATGTGTCCTGAGACAAAGGATATAATTATATTTTGTCCAGTAACCTTCCGCTGGTCTTTTACTTACCAGCAGTTGTCGTATTTTAGGCTCTTTTAATTTCTCCTCCAACTTCATGAATTCCTGTACTGTTGAGACTTGCTCTATGTGGAAGTCAGAATCTGGGGGCTCATACTTCTTGCCAAGTTGTTTAAGTATAGTGCGAATGTCACAGAGCAAGTACAAAACTCTTCTTTGGAACCCTGAATGACAATGACAGTACATTTTACTATGGTATGAAGCACAACAATAGAATTGTTTTGTATGATATAAAAAACTAAAAATGCTTAAGTTTCTTTGAAGTAGTTAATATGCAATTTTTTTAAATAAACAAACTATGAATAATTCTCAAGTAGCAGTTAGGTTGTTTGTTAGGCAATTACCTTCCAATTTCACACGCAATAAGAATTAGAAGTAATTTCAGTTTATAGTATGTCACTTGTTTCGGACATAGGGAACAAATCTGAAGGTTCTAAAGCAGCTTTGGTCTTGCTTTTCTTGACTGCGGATTGGTAAGGTGGGATGTCATCTGAGCTGGTACTCTTGTTGAGCGTATATGACGGATGCAATGATTTGTGGGCTGATATCTTATTTTTCTTTGCTGGTGGTGAGATGGACCTTGAACATCGTCTGCCATGTATTGATAGTTTGGATTTCTTTGAAGTTTGATTGAAGTTTGATGCGACAGCTGTAGATGAGCTTGACCTTGATTGAGATGGTGTCTGCTGGTAAGAACTTGACAATGAGTGGTGTCCCTGTGGAAATCTTCTGTGGTAAGTGCTATATGAACTTGATCTTGATGACTGTGTTCTTGATTGTTGAGAATCCATGGATGGAGAATGACCAGGTGAGCTTGATGGTGAACTCTGCTGAGATCTCTCGCTCACTGAAACATTGCGTCTACGCTGGGATGACTGTGACCTTGATTGCTGAGAATCCATGGATGGAGAATGACCAGGTGAGCTTGATGGTGACCTGTGCTGAGATCTCTTGCTCACCGAAACATTGCGTCTACGCTGGGATGACTGTGACCTTGATTGCTGAGAATCCATGGATGGAGAATTATTATTATTATTATTATTATTATTTTTTTTTTTTTTTTATTTTTTTTTTTTATTTTTTTTTTTTATATATTATTTTTTTTATTTCTTGGCAGTGGTCTAGAGGGGATGTATGGAGAGACGAGTGACTGAAGGTAGCTTAGTGCAGTGTGGTTGAGACAGCGGTAGGTGAGGGTCAATGTCTTCAACTGAATGCGTGCCAGTATCGGGAGCTAGTGGAGGGAGCGGAGCAGTGTAGTAGTGTGTGCGAACCGTGGCAGAGAGAATACCAGACGAGCCGCAGAGTTCTGGATGAGCTGGAGTGGGCGGGTGGTAGATGCAGGCAGGCCAGCCAGGAGGGAGTTGCAGTAGTCCAGGCAGGAGAGGACCAGTGACTGGACAAGTAGCTGAGTCGAGTAGTCGGTGAGGAAGGGACGGATTCGGCGTATGTTGCTCAGGAAGAATCTACAGGTGCGTGTCAGCGTGGTGATGTGCTGGGTGTAGGAGAGCGCAGGATCCTAGACTTTTAGACTCCTAGATTTTTAGTGGAAGAAGAAGGAGAGAGTGTGGTGGATTCCAAGGGGATCGAGATGGGGAGGTCAGCAGAAGGGGAAAAACAGGAGATCCAATTTGGAGAGGTTGAGCTTGAGGTGTTGTGAGTGCATCCAGGTGGAAATAGCAGACAAGCAGGAAGAGATGCGAGAGGGGATGAGAGGGTCAGAAGAGGGAAAAGACAGCAAGATCTGGGCATCATCAGAGTAGAAGTGGTAGGAGAAACCATGGGAAGCAATTAAGGGGCCCAGGGAGCGAGTGTAGAGAGAGAAGAGGAGCGGGCCCAGGATGGAGCCTTGGGGAACGCCTGTGAGGAGAGGTTGGGGGGTGGATGAGGAGCCTCGCCATGTCACTTGGTAGGACCAGTCACTGAGGTAGGAGGAGAACCAGGTGAGAGCAGTCCCAGAGATTCCAAGGTCAGCGAGGCAGGAGAGGAGGATGGACTGATCAACGTGAACTTGGTGGTGACCTTTGCTGAGATCTCTATGGTACTAAAACATATGAAAAGAGACAAGATGCTGGTTGTACCTTGCATCTGAAGTGAAATGCTAACACTGTTGTAGCACCAGCAACATTACAATTGTAAGGTGTGATTTGACATATTTTGACCACAAATATTTCTGAATTTAAAGTATTTGGACAATTGATAAGCTGCTTTCAAATTATGCGTTTTATTTTTTATGTTTAATCAAAATAAAACACTCTAATCATAAAAGATAGAGTTAAAAGTGCTTTCAAGTTCCCACCTGTTGGAATTGATAACTGTGTCGGTTTGGGTGTTGATGATCTAATTGGGGCATGTTGCCTAGACCCTTCATGACTTGCAACTAACTTCTCTGGAGGCTTTGGCAGGCATTTTTCTCCTAGGGCAGAGAGTAGCAGTCCTATTCCGAAGAAGCCCCGCTTTTGTCGAGTTTTAGCAGCTTCCTTTCCTGGGTAGGCCATGATCTTTTCTAGTTGTTGCAAAATGTCTGTTACACTCCCTAAGGAATGTTTTATATAGGCATAGTACCACTGCATGGTGGATGCAGTTGCTGGTTTTGGATTTCATGGGGTCCAGTCCAGCTTGGTAGAAATTTCCTTGACTTCTGTAGGGTTTTCCCATAATTGAAGTAGAAGACCTGGTCTCCTGGTTGGTACTCCTTTTCCTGGTATTTCTTGTCATAATAGGCCTTCTGGCCTCTTGCCCATTCCTTCAGGTTTCCTGGGCAAATGTGAAAACTTTTTGGAGATGAGCCTTCATGTTTGAAATGTAGTCAGCTGATGTGACTGTAGTTGGAGTTCTGAGTTGTGGGGAATGGTACAGGATATGGAGGGGCAAGGTCATTTGTCGGCCTGTCAATAGTTCAAAAGGGGTGATTCCAGTGGACTGGAATGGTGTGGCCCGAATTGCCATGAGGACCAAGGGAAGCTTCAAATCCCAGTCTCTCTGGTTGCTAGCCAGGAATTTCCTAATTTCCTAATTTTTTTAACAGTCCTGTTAGATCTTTCTACTTGGCCAGAGTTTGACACCCAAAGTGTTCCGCAAATGCTCCATTGTGGCAGCTGTGAAGTGAGTTCCTCTGTCTGAGTTTACTCGTAGTGGGAGTCCCCATCTACTAAAGAGGTGGTTGACCAGAAGTATGGCAATAGTTTCGGAGGTGTTGTTCAGTGCTGGGAAGCACACCACCCATTTAGTGAAAGTGTCGGTGACCGTCAGTGCATACTGATTTCCTCTGCTTGATCGTGTCATGGGTCCAATTCAGTCTATCTGAATGTCAGTCCAAGGGGCAGTGGTTGCTGGTTCTTGCAGTGGTGCACTGTGCTTCAGCTGAAACTTACAGCAATCCAGACAACTTGATACATGGTGTGACACGTCTCGAGCCATGTTTGGCCAGTAGGCTACTTGTCTTAGGGTTTCTAAGGTTGCCTTATCGCAGCAGTGTCCTCCGTAGGGTTCATCTTGGGCATGCTGCATCATGGTCTTCCTGTGGGATTTGGGAACCAACCACCGTGTGTTCTTGTCAGTCTCATGAGTGAATACCAGTAGTCCCTCTCTCAGGGAGATCCTTTGTTTTTGTTTTGCCAGAATCTTCAATTCTGGATCTGGATCAAGTTCATCTGGTGTGAGTGGGTAGTTGGCTGGATCTTGCAGGTTTTTCTGTAACTTTTGGTAGGTTGAGTCCTCTTCTTGTAGTTGTAAGAGGTTGGCTGGGAATTCAACATAGTACAGTTGGGCTATAATGTGCATGGATAGGTTAACATCTTGGCTGGTTCTTGCTCGTCTCCGTGTGATGACTTGAACTGTGGTGGGGTCTTCTGGTTGAAATTCCCATAACTTCCCAGTCAGTGTTCCATCCTTAGCGAGTTGATCAAACAAATCATTACCCTTTTTGTCAGGCCCCTCTTTCTTGGAGTGGCCTTCCACCTTTTTCCAGTAAATCCTGAGATGATTGTTGTTTACTAGACGGTCAATGGTGACTATTAGTTCGGCATTTGCCACTGGTTTGCCATCAGTTTTCTTCATGTCGTTCTTCTTCCGCTAGGAAGGATATCGACAAAACTTCTCTTGGCATAATCCGAGTCGGTGCAGATTGTGAATTCATTGATGTTTTGTTGGATGGCTGTTTGGATGGCAAGGAGGATGGCCACTACCTACGCATACTGGTTTGACTTTTCGTCTAATTGGAAAGCTTTGAGCATTCCACTGGTTTCCCAGAAAAGTCCAATGCCGGTGGTTAGTTCCCCCATCTTGTGGTGGGCACTTCCATCAATGTACACCCTGGGTAACCCTGAGCAAGTTTCTTCCTCATAGACTGAATGAGGATTTGGATCTGGAGTCTCCTCAGGCCAGGGTTCATTGCCATCGGGGTTGGCTTCTGGCTGGGTGCAGTTGTGTAATTCTGCTAGGCTTTGGGCGATTTTTTGCATATCTCACTTCGATGGGGAGGCCTTCAACTTCCAGGATCGAGGAAGCAATCCAGTTACTGTCACTCTCCCCTCCTTTACCTTCTGGCAGTTGAGGAAGGCTATGATGTGGTGGCAAGTTTCAATGTTTTCACACCACAAACATAGTTTTTGATGTGTCGGATGGCCCATACAGTGGAAAATAGGGCTTTTTCACAGTCTGAGTATTTTAGAACATAAGAAAGTCTACAAACGAGAGGAGGCCATTCAACCCATCGGGCTCGTTTGGTGTCCATTAATAACTGAGTGATCCATGGATCCTATCCAGTCTATTTTTAAATGTTCCCAAACTTTCAGCTTCTACCACATCACTGGGGAGTTTGTTTCAGATTGTGACTACTCTCTGTGTAAAGAAGTGTCTCCTGTTTTCCGTTTTGAATGCCTTGAAGCCCAATTTCCATTTGTGTCTCTGGGAGCGTGTTTCCCTGCTAATCTGGAAAAGCTCCTCTGGTTTGATGTGGTCGATGCCCTTCATGATTTTGAAGACTTGGATCAAGTCCCCACATAGTCTCCTCTGTTCCAGGGTGAAAAGGTGAAAAGGAACCTTATCAAAAGCTTTTTGGAAATCTAAGTATATCATATCATATGGGAGGTACAGATCTAGATGAAGTAATGCATGAGAAAGACCTAGGAGTCTATGTGGACCCCTCACTTTCTCCATCCAAGCAATGTGGGGAAGCAATAAAAAAAGGCAAACAGAATGCTAGGGTATATTGTCAAAAGTGTAGAATTTAAAACAAGGGAAGTAATGTTAAGACTGTACAATGCGCTAGTTAGACCTCATCTGGAATACTGTGTACAGTTCTGGGCACCACACTTCAAGAAGGATATTGCTGCTTTAGAGGCAATGCAGGGGAGAGCAACCAGACTTATTCCAGGTCTGAAGGGAAAGTCCTACTCGGAGAGACTGAGGGAACTGAACCTTTTCACCCTGGAACAGAGGAGACTATGTGGGGACTTGATCAAAGTATTCAAAATCATGAAAGGCATCGACCACATCAAACCAGAGCTTTTCCAGATCAGCAGGGACACACGCACCCGGGGACACAAATGGAAATTGGGCTTCAAGGCATTCAAAACGGAAAACAGGAGACACATCTTTACACAGAGAGTAGTCACAATCTGGAATAAACTACCTAGCGATGTGGTTGAAGCTGAAAGTTTGGGAACATTTAAAAATAGTCTGGATAGGATCCTTGGATCACTTAGATATTAATAAACACCAAAACGAGCATGATGGGTCAAATGGCCCCCTCTCGTTTGTAAACTTTCTTATGTTCTTATGTTCTTATTTTCTTTCACCTGATCTACAGCTGCAGTTGCATGTTCAAAAAATGCTAATAAGTTAGTAAGACATGATGTGTCTCATCTAAACCCATGTTGACTATCTCCAAGAATATGGTTTTCATTAAGATGCTCCTCTATTTTCTGTCTAATCATTTTTTCAAGTGATGCAGGTGAGACTGATCGGTCTGTAATTTCCTGGCTCAGTTTTGTCCCATTTCTTGTGGATTGGTATGACATTTGCTGTCTTCCAGTCAGTTGGCACATCCCCTGTACTAAGTGTCATTTGGAATATTTGAGTTAGCAGCCTATACATAATTTCCCTCGTTTCTTTAAGTACTGTTGGAAATATCCCATCTGGCCCAGGTGATTTGTTTGTTTTTAATTCTGCTAGTCCCTTTAGTACCTTCTCCTCATTTATCCTGATCTCTCTTAGGATTTGACTGGACTGATTGTTAACCTGTGGCATGTTATCTGTTTTTTCTTTTGTGAAAACCTCTGTGAAATACTCATTTAGAACATTTGCCACATCTTGTTCATTTTCCAAGATACTTCAATTTTTGCCCTTTAGCTGTTTCACTTCCTCCTTTATTGACCTCTTGCTGTTGTAATATTGAAAAAAGCTCTTTGCATTAATTTTAGCTCCAAGAGCTATGTTTCTTTCTATTATGTTTCTAACATCTTGTTGTTTATACTCCTGCCATTGAGGTACAAACATTTCAGGACTTTCCTACTAGCAGTTTCCCTTGGTTTTCTTTCCTTAGAGGAACATCTCCCATTGTCAGAGCTCCCTGTCCCCCTGGTCCCTAGTTTAATTGAAGTGACATGAGTAATTGCATATCCATAAGAGGCTTCGTAATTCTTTAACGGAAGTGTATGACCTGAGGGCGTTGATGGCCTTTGTCCTGTTTCCTTGTGGACATATGCCTCCTCCTTTAAAACCCAAGTAATCCAAGTAGTACGGCACCATTGACCCTTGGTGGGGGATATCTTGGTGCCAGCTTCTTTTAGCTGGTATAGCACATAATTGAAGGTTTCTATGTGCTCTTGCCAGCTCTCACTTCAAATGAGGATGTCATCGACATATATGGAGATATTTCTGACTGAAGCTTCAGGGATTGCTTTTCTCATAAAAATGTTGAATTCTGCTGGTGAATTCAAGTAACCGAAGGGGCACCGGGTCCAGGTGTACTGTCGGTTATCGAAAGAAAATGCCAGTTTGTACTGGTCCTTTGGGTCCACTGTCAGTGTCCAGAATCCGTTGGATATGTCTAAGGGCTGTGAAGTATTTTGCTTCTTTGGCCTTGTATAAGGTTTCATCAAGATAGGCCATGGGACTTGTTTGTTGAGCTGTCGATAGTCTATTGTCAGTCGCCATTTCCCAGTGGGTTTCAGGACAGGCCAAATGGGGGAGTTACAGGTTGAGTTGCATTCTCGGATCAGGCCCTGTTCATGTAGCTTTTCAATCATTTTTTTAACTGATTCATAGGAGGCGTTTGGGATCCGATACTGTCTGATGTACACTGATTTTTGTCTTGTTTCGGTTGGTATTTTGACTTTGTGCAACTTGGTTTCTCCACAGTCATAGGAGGTTGTATAGAATAATGTTCTGTCATATACAGGTTGTCTTTTGTTATGGGGCAGATTGAATGAATGTGGACATGGCCATGAGGTAAAGTGACATTGTTTTGTTTTACCAATGAATGGGACAGAGAGTTCAAAATCATGGAAGGTGTTAACAATGGCTAGTCCAATTTCAGTGTCCACGGCAATGTAGAGTGGTGAGGTGTTTAGGTTGTGGATGGTGATATAAGCAGTCTGGGACTGGAAAGTCAAGGAGGTTGTGGCAGGTGAAACAAGGTGCACAGAGTAGAGGAACTTTCCTGGTTGGAAGCTGTGGGGTTTGGAAGGGGTTGTCCGTCTCTTATTTTAACTTGTAAGGCAAGGTTCATGTGGCTGGCTGGAAGTGTGACTGTTTCCACAGTGTGTAGGTGGGCAGCTGTGGGGATTGTTTGGCCTGATTCAAGTTGTAGCTCCGTGTCTGGGACTGGTGGGGGATCTTTCGCTAGTCGGGTTAGGATTTGGTCATTGATCTGATCAACGTAGGCACTGATACGAACCATGAAGTCCAATCCGAGGTAGAAGGATTGATTAAGGTTACAAACAATGTATGTAGGAGTCTTTTTGTGCCCACTTGGAGCATATGTTGCATTTTCCTATACTTTTGAGTGTCTTTTTGTGGCTAGGTGCATTGGGGAAGGGTTCCAGTTTGTCAAGAAATATGACATTCCTTTTCAGAGTGTGGAAGAGTTTCTCGTTGATAATGGTGACTTCGTGGCATAGTGCGAGTGGAGAATGGTACATAGTGTCTTCAATTTTAATTGGAATGAGCACATTTCCCCCTCTACTTGTGGTGTGGCATAGAAAGGCTGGGTTGAGGAGTGTTCCTGGGTTGCTGATGAGGAGATTGGAAGGTTTTTTGGGGGGGATTGGGACTGGGGTTATATTCTCTGTGGTGGGTGGATCTATTCCTTGTGGTTCCCGTGGGGTGTGTTCAGTGGGTTGTGGATCCTTGTTGAATGACAGACCTTTGAATGCTGGTTGTGGGGTGGTACTGTTGTGGTGTTATTGTACCTGGGGATCTGGGGGAATGAGGTTGTGTTTTCGAGTCTCGTCCATTTTGGTCGCAGTCTATAATTGGTTTTAGTCTGTGGAGCAAGTCCATGCCTATCAGAAGTTCAAGTCCCTTGTTCTGAGTGATGTGAACCTCGTGGCAGATTTGCATGTCTTGGAATTGGAATGTCATCCAACATTTGCAGAGGGGTTTCTGAATGTCTGTGCTGCCATATCTGGTGAAGCTTGTATCACTGGGATATTCCAGAATTGTAATGCCTTTTTGTTGTAATTCCAATTTCAGTTTGTGATGAAGTTCATTTGTCATGAGAGTGAGTTCAGCTCCGGGGTCAAGGAAAGCTCACTGTAATATTTACCGATTGGTCCTGTGCATTGTGGTCTTATTGTTGTACTCTGATTGTTCTGCTCATGAAGTATGCATAGCATGTGTCCTGGGTGGAAGTCTGTAGTTTGGGATATCCGTGAATCCTTGTGTTCGGTTGTCGATCTGTCCCTGTATTGGGGCAATTGAGATAGGAGCATTGGTTTCTTTCTGGTTGGTAATTGGGAGGTGAAGGTGGTTGCAGGCGTTGCATGGCAATTCGCTGCCTTCAGCCCGGAGGTATTCAGGTGCAGAGTTAACCTTGAAGACGTGGGTTTCTGGAGTCTTTTTTGCCACAGGTTTTGCAAGTTGAGTGGTTCGCCACACTCTCTGTGCTGCTTCTAGGATTTCCTGCATTGGTGTTGTAGCTTTTACAAACACACTCAATGCAGCTTGTATGTCTAGCTGTAGGTTTGCCAGGACCAGATGTTTGAAGTGGTGATCAGAGTCATTGTCCTTAGTGACCTTGCCTGCGTAATATGCATTTGAGATCCTCAAAGTAATCCACAGGATCTTCATCCTTCCTGCATTTTCTCTGGTATGCCAGGTGGGTGGTTGTAAAAACATCTGCATATTTGTTGTACTTTTTAATTAGGTGAGTGCAAAATGTTTTGAAGTCACATTTTGTTTCTTCAGGGAGGTTTATAGTCCACTCTTGTGCTGTGCTTGAGAGTGTGAGGCGTAGTAATTTGGTTTTGTAAGACCTAAGTCACGGACATGTTACTCAATGTGTGTGATGTGGGCCTGTATTTTGGAATCCTTGGAGGCGGGGTCAAATTTAGGAAACAAGGGGACCACTTCGTAAATCCTTTCCCAGGGGAAGGGTTTCAGAGATGGGAGAGTGTGTGGTTGTCTATTGGTCAGGGATAGGGGAATGTAGAACCCGTCTTGGAAATAACTGGAAAAGTCGTTGAGATAAAGCAAATAGAATTTTAATCAAGCCAGCTTGGAAGCACCACGTCAGGAAATTCCTTCAGTGAGAACTTAATGTTTACAAACATGAGTGAAGCTTTATAGGAAAAATGACGTAGAATCTTTTGGCCGTTCAAAGGCTTCAAAAGATGCAAGCCCTGGAAAGTTTGTAGGCTGCCCTTCCCAAGGGAGGAGGTCATCATAGAGGCAGATGTATGGTCCTGTTACAGCATACAAACGGTACGATATTGTGGTTTTATTAACAACAAGGTAACATCTTTGACTTTGAGAGGAGAAACAGGAAATCCACACACAGACGAACCCACGGGTGGATACATTCGGGAAAACCCATGGGCAATACATTCGGACAAACCCATTTCTCTTATCATACAAAAACAGAAATGGTAAGAGAATTTAAGAAAGGGTGTATCGTTAACTGCTTTATTTGACCTCCCACTAATAAATCCAATTTGCCAAGTCGGCACAAAATGTCATTATTTCTAATATCAATATAAAATATTATATAGTTAATATAAAATACTTTCTTCATCTTTCCAATACAGAGTCTTCAGGGAAGGTTGTGTCTCTCTTTTAGGGGTGCAGGAGCAGGTTTTAATTGTGTGTCTTGGTTTGGTTCAGTCCTGTGGGAAGGGTATAAGTGTGTCTGTGTGTATGTTGTGTCAGAAAACAGTCCTTGTTCCTCACGTGGGGAATGTGAGTGGTAGCAAATGTCGGATTGTGGGGTGTGGTCCGAAAGTATTGTTTGCAGACTCACATTCAGCCGAGCTATGTTTTGAGGTTGGTTAGGAGGGATTGAGTGTTGGGTTTGTAGCAGTCTTCCATTGGGCTGGTCTGAGTACAGACATCATCTGTCCAGCTGGTGCTGCCGATTGGGTTTCAGGGGGAATCCCGAGCTAACAGTAGGTGGTCGATAAGGAGACTGGTTGGAGGATTGATGGTCATGTCTGTACAGGAGCTGTTGTCATCTGTGGGTAGCTGGGTAATCCTCCTCTGATTCCGAAAGTTCAGGGCTTTTCCTATTCAAGGGCCCCTCTCAGGCTTACTAGTTGGATGTGAGTAGGAGGTGTAGGTTCAGTTATAGTGGCAGGTGGGCTTATTCATAGGTCCCTTAGTTTTTGTCAGAAGTCTTTTATTTCTGTGTTTAGGGCTGTAAGGTTAGCAATTTGATCTTGAATCAGTGCTTCTTTTCCTTCAATGTCATCATAAAGTCTTGTGATGTGTGATAAGTAGACTTCATGTTCCTGGGTGTTGGTTTGTGGGGTGCTTCTTGAGCTGACCAGGGGTGGAGATGTTTGGTCAACATGGGTTTTGCTTGGAGTTTAGTTTGAAGTTTGTTAATTTTACCCATTTGATCATTGAGTATTGAGTCCCTTCTTTTAAGTTTTGAGTCCAGTTCTCTGATTTGTGACCGTTGGTCTTGGATTATGGTATCCTTTTCTATGAGTTGGTCATTGAGTTCTGTTATGGTAGACGATTGTCTCTTGACCACAGTGGCTCTTTGATCTAGCTCTGTGCTCAGAGCAGAGATCTGTGCCAGCTGGGCTTCGATAGTAGATTTCTTTCATGTAATTGGTTAACATGAGTTTAGCATTTCTAGAAAAGTGTTTTTGTCTTTTATTTCACCATTGAGCACTCCTTGTCCTTGAGAAGGGATTTTCTGTCCTGGATTGTGTCCATGGCTTGATTTAATCCACAGTGAAATGCATACCTGATGGCTGCAAGGTGGGTGGTCTTTTAAAGGACTTTATTAAATAAAGAACTTTACAGACTGCGCATGCCCGCCTGTGCCCACCTGATCAGTAGAGTTTTACAGCTGGACGATTGTATACGAAAGTGTCAGTCATTTAAATAGCTATTTGAGTCTTAAGAAACTTGGCCCTTGGAACGAACAGGGCCCTGCTTTCCTCAAAGACTTTGTCTTCAAGTAACTACGGTGGAACCCTGCTTACAAAGAAGATTTTGTGCACAACCTTGGAGCCTTCAAACCAGTGGAAAATCTGTTTGGAAAAGACTCTACATTCGCGAAACCCCAACTTCCAGGTGCATCGACTTAGTGGAAGTTCTTGGACAAAGCCGAACCGGACTGCCTTTGTTCCCAACCACACGGACCTCGTGCCGTGTGCTGTTATCTGAGCCCGAAACCAGAGAGGCCTCTCTGCGACGAAGTTCAGATAAGTTTAACAGTTTGGAGTTCATGATTCATGACATTTGAGAAATCAATTAGAAATGTTAATCTGTGATTCATAACTCTAGAATGTGTAATATCATTTAGTTTTCTTAAATATAAATGTGTGTTGCATTAAACTGTTTTGTTGATAATTTTAGAAATAAAATCTGTCAACGCCGAGAAATATCTTCTCATTCCTGTTTAACTGTTTAGTCTGAAATTGACACAAGTTAATAGACATTAGATTATTGGTGGCCCTGCCTATCCTTAATCATTGAATAATAATCAGTTAAGGGAAATTGTGGTAACAAGTAATGATAGGATCTTTCTCGGCACCTAAACGTAAATGAGACTGATATATATATAACGAGAAGTTACCTGACATTAAATACTAACCTGCATAGTTATTTAATGTCTGACTAACAATACTAATGAGAGACTCACCTTCGCCTTACTAACCGGTATTGTAGTCAATGTGTTTATAACCTTTTTTTTGTTTAACGATTTGTGTGTTATCATATGCGATCCCATGGTCTTTGATTTGGTCACGGAAGTGATTTGTCTTTGATTTGTTGATCTAGAGTTGAATTTTAATTAGTTTTTCCCTTTTGTATAATTAGTGTAGTGCTACATTTAGTCTTTGTTTTTGAATAAATTTGACAATTTATATCTTTGGAATTGGTGTCTGTGTCCAATTATTACAGAAATTGAGTTCTACAAGATTCCAGGATTCGTGATAAGGTGATACTATAAATTCACTTCTTTCATTGAATTTTATAAGTGTACCTTACGCTACAGGTGGATGATAGGCATAGGTTGGAATATAGAAGGGATAATTGGAGGAATGTAGCTTTTGGTTTGTGTGATTTTTTTTTTTATTATTATTATTTTTGTTAATTAAAAGGTATACTGGTTTCCCTGCTCAACAACACCTAATTCCGTCTGAACTGGAAGAAGGATAACAAGTCCAAGACGTCTTGTATTTACAGCTCAAGCAGCGCACTACCCAGTTATATCTCAGGGGGTGTCCAGTCTCATGCTATCGGTGGAAAGAATTGGCATGGAGCCAACACTCCCAGGCTGTAACGTATACTGGCCCTCCAGATAGGTAGGGGTCATGTGAGCGAGGCAGAAATCACAATGTACTGCGAAATGAGAACTGACGTAGATGTTTCTATAGTCACCCTTGAGATGGCAGCTCAAGGAAAGCTAACTCACTACTCAGAACAGTGCAAACTAGACTTTGCTGAGTCATTGTCATTGTTAAGTATCAGTTATTGTACTGGGAAATTTTATTTGTACTTATAAATTATTGGGCCAGTTTTAGGACATGAAACAGCTCAGGGAGAATTCAATTCGAAACAATTTGTTGCTAATCTCAGTGAGACCTCCAATTCATGTAAATAGCTTAATGAAATGAAAGGGTGCTGATCTGATACAGCCAAAATGTTGCAATGGACAAATTGTTTTATTATTATTATTTTGTTTTTATTTCTATTTATTTTTTTATTTTTTATTGTTTTAATTTATCATTACATTTATTGCTGTATTAATAAGTACTTTCGATTGTCCTAGTACTTTAAACTAGAGTTTCCGTTTTATCTGGTATCAGTTTCAGAAGAAATAATAATTTGCTGTCCTATTATCTAGTGACCCCCACACATACAACCCACAACAGTCAAGTTCTCTGAAAATGAGACCGGGTTGATATGCAAGTTACCACAATACTTTACTAATACGAATTTGGATTAGCGGTGAGGCTGATCTGCATGAATTGACTTTGAGGCTATTTCGTTCAAATAGGATATATGTTTATTAATAAAATGTAAATGGACAACACGTAATGGTAAATGTAGGAGGGAGAAAAGCAGGGTGGATTGGATTAAGAGAGAGAGAGAGATCTATTACTCAAGTTTGACTCAAGGCACAAAGCATGTAAAATAAAATAAAAATACATTTTAACACTACTAGGTTTTATGTAACTGTGATTTACCTAATTATTGAATAGTACACAAAGTTTACTACCTGTGTGGTTTACTGAGGTTCAGTTAGGCAGAGTTCAATAGCGGGGAGGGCTTGTTAGATGGCGTCGACTTGAGGACTTTGCTAAGCTTCCAGGTTGTTGGTAGAGAATTTCCACTTCAGTGTCTTCCAATCTTCCTGTGTTCTTCTCCGAAATGCTAGTTTCTAACCATGGTTTTTATATGTGTTAGACAAAGAGATTCTAATCTTTGTCCCTCCAATTTCTGATTGGTTGCCGGGTTGTCTGCTCCCCCTTTTGCTAAAATGTGTATTGGAAAGTTGAGTTCATGAGTTTTAGATATTGTCCCTAAATAGATTTTTATTGATAACTTTCTGAGTATAAGTGTAGCGTAAGGTACACTTATAAATTTCAATTAAAGAAGTGAATTTATAGTATCACCTTATCACGAATCCTGGAATCTTGTAGAACTCAATTTCTGTAATAATTGGACGCAAACACCAATTCCAAAGATATAAATTGTCAAATTTATTCAAAAACAAAGACTCAATGTAGCACTACACTAATTATACAAAAGGGAAAAACTAATTAAAATTCAACTCTAGATCAACAAATCAAAGACAAATCACTTCCGTGACCAAATCAAAGACCATGGGATTGCATATGATATCACACAAATCGTTAAACAAAAAAGGTTATAAACACATTGACTACAATACCGGTTAGTAAGACGAAGGTGAGTCTCTCATTAGTATTGTTAGTCGGACATTAAATAGGTTAGTAAAGCAGGTTAGTATTTATGTCAGGTAACTTCTCGTTATATATATATATATATATATATATATCAGTCTCATTTACGTTTAGGTGCCGAGAAAGATCCTATCATAACTTGTTACCACAATTTCCCTTAACTGATTATTATTCAATGATTAAGGATAGGCAGGGCCACCAATAATCTAATGTCTATTAACGTGTGTCAATTTCAGACTAAACAGTTAAACAGGAATGAGAAGATATTTCTCGGTGTTGACAGATTTTATTTCTAAAATTATCAACAAAACATTTTAATGCAACACACATTTATATTTAAGAAAACTAAATGATATTACACATTCTAGAGTTATGAATCACAGATTAACATTTCTAATTGATTTCTCAAATGTCATGAATCACAAACTCCAAACTGTTAAACTTATCTGAACTTCGTCGCAGAGAGGCCTCTCTGGCTTCAGGCTCAGATAACAGCACACGGCACAAGGTCCGTGTGGTTTGGAACAAAGGCAGTCCGGTTCGGCTTTGTCCAAGAACTTCCACTCAGTCGATGCACCTGGAAGTTGGGGTTTCGCGAAACAGAGTCTTTTCCAAACAGATTTTCCACTGGTTTGAAGGCTCCAAGGTTGTGCACAAAATCTTCTTTGTAAGCAGGGTCTCTCACCGTACTTACCCTGTTCGTTCCAAGGGTCAAGTTTCTTAAGACTCAATAGCTATTTAAATGACTGAACACTTTCGTATACAGTCGACTTAGTCAATTGTCCAGCTGTAAAACTCCACTGATCAGGTGGGCACAGGCGGGCATGCGCAGTCTGTAAAGTTCTTTATTTAATAAAGTCTTTGTACGGCTCAAGAGAGAGAGAGAGAGAGAGAGAGAGAGAGAGAGAGAGGCCGTGCGCTACCATTTATACGCCTGTCAGATCAATAGATGATTGGTTCTTGAGTTTGTGAGATTGGATTTCGGATTCAGCCCCCAGTGTCCTGTTAGAAGGGGAGTTGATTTATGACTGATGTCAATCCATGCCATCTTTTGGAAATGCCAGGTTGGCCTGGGTTCGTAGCTCTGTGTCGGGATTTCGGCTCTCGTCCATTTCAAAGAGTTTTTATTACCTACAGGCCCCCTTCCCCAGACATCTCACAGCAGGATTCCAAACTATTTGGCCTATTCTCGGTGCCATCCTCCCACGACTGTCACTTTGATGTAAACCAGTCCCACGCTTTAAGGAAATCTGATAACTTTGGGGGGGATAGGTCTTCCTTAGATCAGTGCTTCAGCTCAGAGCTAAAATGCTCTTATCAAAATACACCCAACATAATGCTACATAAGTATGGTGGGGTTAGTATTTCACATTTTTGAGATCCTTAAGTTATCCTCTTTAATTTGATTTTAAACAAGGTGGCATGTTTTGATATTGCAAAGGTTTAGCTTTTAGTTTCCAGCTGCTGTAGTTGTTTAACTGTTTTGGATTGTGTTATCTTTTAGAATCCCCCTTTTGGACCTCAGACATATATGTCCTAGGCAGGGTTTCAATCTCAGTAAATTGTAAACGGTGAATTTAAAAAGAATGTCCGTTTGTATCTGAAGAAACCCTCTTAAATTGACGAAAACGGCAGCGCAGGTGTTGTGTTGCAAATGGTAAAGAAGTCTTTTAATCAGGCCGGCCCGGAAGAAAAACTCATGTTCAAACAGCTTTCTTACAGATCTCTTCCGGGTTTTACATTTTATACAGTAGTAAACAAAAGGTGAATAATCAGCAGAGGGCAGTGTCCCGGATGTGCATGTGGATTGGCTCAGCCCTCGCTTCTCTACTTCCTCTTCCTCTTCCTCCTTTGGAGTGTAGGGTTACCAATCACCAGGGGCGACGTCACCGTTTCCTCCGCAATGCATTCTGGGATGTGCAAAGGACTGTGGGGGAGAGAGTGGTTTGACGTGTTTTGTAGTGATGGCCATTCCGGCTCTTTTCAATGAGCCGGCTCGTTCGGCTCAGCTCACCAAAAAGAGCCGGCTCTTTTGGCTCCCAAACGGCTCTTTAAAAAAAAAATGTCAAACTAGTCTAATTAAATTATTAAATGAAATCATACTCTACCTTAACCACAATGTATTTAAAAATGCATTAGTTTGTTATTAAAATGAATGCCATTAAACATTTGCATTTAAAGTATAACTTTTTAAATGTATATAAACAAAGTGCATATAAATGTAACAATTCAAAACGAATACAATCTGAACAACATAATAATAGAATATTGCACCATATCATCATTTTCCAGCTGTTTTCAAAGCTGTCCTTGCTCTCTCTCCTCGGCTGGAGTGTGTGACTGTGAGTGAGTTGGCTCGGCCCGCCCTCACGCGTCTTTTCATTGGTTGACACTGCGTGTCTAATTGACAAGAACAACACGTGAGGCTGTTAGTCTGAGCCAGGGATTTTCAAACCGGTACCCCCAGCCCTGCTGGTTTTCATTCCAACCTAGGTCTTAATTACTTTTACATCGTTTGTTTGGTTGAATGCTTTTTCAATCGAGACTTAACATGACATATGTGGATGTGTTTGACTATTTGGCTTTTGTTGTCACACTTACTTAAGTTTTGAATGGAGTTGGTCTGAGTGCCATGGTCCCTTGTCCCGTTTGATATTAATTTTGGTGGGGGGCGGTGGGGAGAACCTGAATTAAACTGGTAATTTTTGGTAGTTTTGCTACTAAATATGAATATGAAATATGACGTGTGTCCTGCCTGCCTGTAACCTCTTTGATCTGTTGCAGAAGAGTGAACTATTTTGCAGTTTTTGGGTTGCTGGGAATTGAGATTTCTCCAGATAAATGTTAGAATTGTATATGATTTACAGTCCCTTCTGTGCACCTGAGGTTACTACAGTAAATGCAATTGGTGTCTAATATGCTGTGTGTTACTCAATGCATTTTTTCTTATTTGCTGTTGATTTTTGGGTGAATGATTTTCAACATAAAATTTAAAAAAATTAAAACTGTAACAATTATTTGTATACAATATATAAGGTGTTAAAGCTATATTTATGACTTAACTTTGCAGTTGCAATAAAAAATTATGTTTTAAAAAATACATTTGCTGGTTGTGCCACCTGATATGCTCAATAACAACATTATAAGGAATACTGGTATGTGACACCTATCAAATGAAAATAGACAAACTGTACTATCATTTTCTGCATAGTTGATCATGATCAGACAAGCTATATTATACTACTACCTAGTTTTCTTCACAAAAACAGAAATGTGTTTTTTGAAATTGATTTTTTTGACTTTTTCCTCCATTAAAGTGTAAGGAACATTTTGAGATGAAAAATATATGTTGAAATACCACTCAAACTTAAATTTGTAGACGTTGTTGGGTGAAAATAGCATAAGAAATTAAGGAATAATGTGCAATTGAAATAACCTAACCTATGTTTTTAGAGAATTTGTATCACAAAATGCAAAAATATAAATCAAAATCACTGTTTTCATTATTTTCTGAGCAAACATGAAATAGTGAAAATATGTTTGAAAATATTTAAAAAATACATTTTTCTATATCCAGCCATCCATTTTTGAAACCACTTATCCTGGTGAGGGTTGTGGGGAAGCTGGAGCCAATCCCAGCAGGCATAGGGCAGGAATACACCCAGAACAGGATGCCAGGCCTTCGCTGGGCAACACACACACATACCTACCTACCTACCTACAGGGCAATTTAGAGAAGCCAATTAGCCTAGCCAGCATGTCTTCGGACGGTGGGTGGAAAGCAGAGTGCCCAGAGGAAACCCACACGGACATGAAGAGAACATGCAAACTCCACATGGACAGGTACCCCGAGCTGGGACTCAAACCCAGGATCCTTGGAGCTCTGAGGCAGCAGCACTAACCACCACACCACCATGCCACCCATATATATGAAATGTATAAATGTATAAGCCTTACCACAAATTCAGTGTATTACATACATTAACTATCAAACATTCTTTCATGTATGACTCTGTGTCACTGTGGACTGGAGGTTCACAGTGAGATGCTGGGTTAATTTATTTAGTTCAGGTGTTTCTTTTGAAACAAAAAATTATTAAAATAGATGCACTTAAATAACTTAATATCATACAGAAAGATTATTATGATCATTCATAAAAAATATTTGAAAACGTGACTCTTCAGAGCACCGGTCAGGCTTTACTTTATGACTAATTCCAGTGAAAAGTGAAGTATGTATATTGTAAATTATTCTGGTATTCACTTTGGATTGGCGAGCATTAAATAATTATTACTATTTTTATAAACTGTATTTTATTAAATAATTGAATGTATAAAATAAAAAAATCATATTGCTTCCTGTATATAAAGTGAGGTTTTTGTTATTGCAGTATAACTGTAAAACATAAAAAGGACATGAAGCTATTGAAACTATTACCACCAAAGACATATAGCGGTGAACCGGTAACAGGGTCATGGGCGGCCAAGGCTCATTTGATGCACGTGGGGAGCGAAAGCTGGCCCATGTGGTCCGATCCAACAGATGAGCTACTGTATTCAAATTGCTGAAAAAGTTAATGCTGGTTCTGATAGAAAGGTGTCAGAACACACAGTGAATCGCAGTTTGTTGCGTATGGAGCTGCGTAGCCGCAGACCAGTCAGATTGCCTATGCTGACCCCTGTCCACTGCCGAAAGTCCCTATAATGGGCTTGTGAGCATCAGAACTGGACCACGGAGCAATGGAAGAAGGTGGCTTGGTCTGATGAATCACAAGTTCAAGGTGTTGACTTGGCCTCCAAACTCCCCAGATCTCAATCCAATCGAGCATCTGTGGGATGTGCTGGACAAACAAGTCTGATCCATGGAGGCCCCACCTCGCAACTTACAGGACTTGAAAGGATCTGCTGCTAACGTCTTGGTGCTAGATACCACAGCACACCTTCAGAGGTCTAGTGGAGTCCATGCCTCGATGGGTCAGGGCTGTTTTGGTAACAAAAGGGGGACCTACACAATATTAGGCAGGTGGTAATAATGTTATGGCTGATCGGTGTATATATATATATATACACACACACACACACACACACACACACACACACACACACACACATATATATATGAAAGTGCATTTTTGTTTTTCTGAATTAATGTATCCAAAATATTCAAATTTTGTAAAGTATTCCAACAATCTTAAGTGATTATAATGTTATTAACTCTAAAATCAATTGTAAATGCAATACTTTTCCCACTTACTTTGGACACATTGCAGAAAATCTCTGAACTGATCATCTCCTCTTTTGGTCTCATTACTGCCCAGGACAGAGTAGCTTTAACAGACCAGCTACAATTTCTGCAGTAACTTCCCTTCCTTCCTCTGCCATTTCAAGAAGATACCGCATGCAGGGGTATCTCCTTAAAAGTGGCAGGACCTATATATAAAAAATAAACAGTATTGGCAAGTTTCAAGTCCAGGATACAGTGCATTTCCAGCAGTCATACATGCTATAAAATAGTATGCTGTAAACACAAATACATACAGTAAGCAAATGTCTACCAGAAAAATTAAATCCTTACATGGTTGTGTTTTGGAATGGTACAGATCAAAGTTTGTCAAATCATATACACAAGTTTTTTAAAACTGCAAACTCACAAAATGTTCCTATTATTTTTTTAAATTTTAAGTAGAATTGCAAACTAGTCATCCAGCACTTGGCTCCAGTCACGCATAGCATTTACAACACACGTGAACTATGTAAAAATAATGTTTGGCATTATGTATATATCACACAGATTCATATTTTTTAGCATCAAACACTTTTTTTTATCATTATATTTCCATTGCATAATATTTACCTCGTAGTAGAACAATCCATCAAGTAATTTACCAAGACAACTCTGCCAGCAGGATGACATGGTAAGTGTAGCATTCCTAATAAACATGTAACAGTTTGACATGTTAACAGGGTTTGGCAGACCAGATGTGTACAAACAAGGTCTGTGAGCATATGAAACACACTCTCTTAAAGGGAGTGCTCCTAATCTCAGCTCGTTACCTGTATAAAAGACACCTGGGAGCCAGAAATCTTGCTGATCAAATACTTATTTCCCTCATTAGCATGCAAATCAATTTATAACTTTTTTTAAATGTATTTTTCTGGATTTTTTTGTTGTTATTCTGTCTCTCACTGTTACAATACACCTACCATTAAAATTATAGACTGATCATTTCTTTGTCAGTGGGCAAACGTACAAAATCAGCAGGGGATCAAATACTTTTTTCCCTCACTGTACTAACTGGATTGGGGCTCCATAAAAACAGGATGGAGATCACTGCTCAGCCAGCAGCATTTCTTCCCATGTTAACATGAACCTGCTGTGAGACTTTGTCACTGCCAAGGTCATATACACAAATCACATATCTTTATACTGATTGTACTGCTTCTCTGAATATATAAAACTAATTGATTTGGTACTCTTTTGGAGATCACTGTTGCAGATGCATTGTGGGTAATAGTACATATCTATACAAAGCTGTAGGTATTAATCACTCATAAGTCATTCAGCTAACCCTGAATAGTTAGCACTTCAATACTTTTTGTGTAGGGGTATAATCAATTTCATCACATTTAGGTCTGTGAATCAGAAAATAGAGCTGAGCCTAGAACAAAAACATGTTCTGCATATTCAGTACCTTCAAAGATTTCCTGTCATTGACCTATGCACCAGGGTTTGGCACTAAATTTGAAACTTTCTGATTAGTTATATAAAGGACTGCTAACTAGCTTGCTTGGTATCTTACATCAGCAAAATGTTGACTGGTGGAGAACCCATCATTGTGTTCAATATTCAATATTCATTTTATTAGATTATAACCAAATATAGCCTAATTATTTGAATGCCTTGCTAGGTTTATTCGTGGATATAAAATATGACAGGCAAAAGCACTGAGAGTGAGGTATGGCTTGCTGTGCAAGTATAGAGATTGTCTGGAGTGTTTGTTTTCTGGTACTTTTTTGAGGTATAGTGCAGTCATAATGCATGTGCTCTGCCAAGGTGGTGTGTAACGTGTGAATGTATGGGTGCAAGATGGATTATCTTTATGTTGTTGAAGGCCCATAGTCAAAAGGTACGATGTACCACTGGCAAAGGTTGATCAAGAATTATGTCACAGTGGGATGACAACACTTTCACCATGACCATCAGAGAAACTGTCTATTTTTTTTTAATCATGACTCATAACACATTTTTATCTCTTGCCCTCCAATATTTGATTAAATTATATGTTTTGGTCTAGTAAGAGCAAGGTTTAAGTAGGACTCAGTCAACTGAATAATGACTGTTTGGTTCTAAGCTGTAATTTAGTTTTTGATTAAGTCGTAGTCTAATGCTGGGGTCACACTACACGATTTCTACAGTCCGACCCGATTTTGTGAACAGTGGGCAGCTACACGACTATTTTGCACCGAATTTGTGTCTTTTGCGTCGTGAACGAGCGCACACTACCCAATCGCTTAAGTACAGGGGAACACACACTACACGACTGATCTGACATCCTTATCGTGGCGATCTGCGTCACAGCCTCCAAATCTCACAGAAAAACGCTGATCCACACAAAGAAAAGGTCAACAAACACGGACGTGCACATATACAAGTCACGAAAGTGTAGCGCAGATCTGCGCTGCTCCACCAATGGGATCCGTGGATTTCTGCAGATCTGCGCAAAACTGCGGAAAGAACGCGACCACAAGCCGCTGCTGCTGTTTCTGTTCGTTTGTGCGGACAAACACAAAAAGCGTATAGTATTTTAAAATAACGTGCCCCGAAACAACCATTGGTATTTTAAGTATTTTAATAAATACGTATGACAATCTTATTCTCCTGTCATGTTTATTCTTGCTGTTTCTTTTCTCTTCTTCAGTCAGCTCAGCTCTGATTGGCTGCTGATCACGTCACTCTCCACAATCGGCGCTGATCGAGTCGTAAATATTAAACATGTTTAATAAAATCGTAGGGGCTACGACAAGCTTACAATCAGATCGGAGGGCAAGCGATCGCATCGCAGCCCGTCTCACACTACACGACCAGCGGCGGTGGGACGCGCCCTAACCAGGCTGCTTGTCGTGACGATCAGTGCGATCTGTCATGAGGGCCAAATCGGGCTCAAATCGGGCTTAAAATCGTGTAGTGTGACCCCGGCATTAGTCAGGTCGACTAAAATGTCTATAAGATATAGTCACATTTTAGTCATACACTTTTCTTTGTTTTTAGTCGACAAAAAATGTACTAAAATCTTTGTTAGTTTTAGTCAACTAAAATGACCTTAGTTTTAGTCACATTTTAATCAAGCTGCTTAATTTTGTTATATTGACCTAAAACCTGCATACATTTAATTCAGTTCATTGGAATATTAAACAAATTCCATTAATTTACCTTTTTAACTTTAGAATTAAGACAATTCTAATGTGTTATCATTTAAATCCATACAATAACCATGTGGCAGCTTATTACTAACCAAAACAATTTAAGCAACAAACGGATAATAATAACACGGATAAGGGATCTTAAATATGACCTTAAAAATATATAAGAATCATGGACAGACTTCACTCTTCTGATTTCACTCTTCAGATGTTGCTTCAGATTAATTGTATTTTTTCCAGTCATAATCACATTCAGTTTTGTTTCCTGTAGTTAATATCTTACAAGATGTTTTCTTAGTTTTCTTATTGTATTTGAAGTACTGCCAGACTGCAGATGTCTTTCTTCCAAGTAATGGTTATTTGCAATTTAGGAACTAACCAGTTGTATCAACCATGCTTTGTAGCCTAGGTACCAGATCTGTGCAGCTCCACTAATGGGATCGCTGGAATTCTGCATTTCTGTGCAGAACTGTGGAAATCTGTGCTACAAGAATCCAACCTTGATTCTCCTGAACTTTTCCAGCTCCTCCTTCACTAGCCCATGCTGTAGATCCCAGTTGTGTTCAGCCAATTATAAGCTGCACTGCATGGCAGCAACAGTCGTGCTGCCTGGGATTGGGTGCTGCTATATGACAGACAGGCAGGTGGTAAAAGTGCAAACGGTGAGTTCTGAGTTTTAGTCTAACTGACGATTTCATCTCTTCATAATTTCGCAAAAACTAAAATAGAAAAACATTTAGTCATCGTCATCTTAATTGTGGATGATTTGTGTCAGATTTTCATCTTCAATAACTAAAATGAACAACAGTTTGTTGAACTGTCCTGTACTTCGGTTCACTGCAGTGTACCTGTTCTATTATAATAAGTATTTTCTCTTCTGGGACATTTCCCAGTTGCAGGTTGTGTATAAGTCAATTTCATACTTAATTAAGCCAACTTGTTTTCTCAAACCATTTAACAATACTGGAGTGAATACTGATTTAAAACTTTTTAATTTTTAGTGAAGAACTCTTACAATCTCTGTTCTGAAATATGATAGATGAAATTATATATTGAAAAACGTCATCACAGTTTGACTTAAAGAAACTACATTTACAATGCTGATATGCTTTATCATGACTCAGTGGAGGATGTAAGAGGGACGCTATCTTGTAATTAGCAACTGAAAGCACATACTTTCAGTCTTTGCTGTAAACTTACATAGGCAACACAGGGACTGTTTTTTGTTCTTTCAAGACTGGAGAGCTTTTAAAATGAAATACTGTTTTGAATACACTTCTTTACATTTGCTGGAAAGCACTTTGATTTAACACTAGTCATGAACTACATTAAAAAAAAAAACACTTAAAAATATATATTGTTTATGACATTCAGACACAAATCCTACTCTGGCTCTTAATGTATGCACATAAGCATAGGAGAGAGAGCTAAACTTTCAATGTTTTTCTTTTAGGAAAAGCAGAAGCAGGCTGGTCTGTTTTGAAATGTGTTTCTCTTTAATACTTCCCAGTGTTAGCTGCACCATGTCTGTCCTCTCCCTTCTTCTCTCCAGCTCTGAAGTAAATCCTTCTGGGTCCCAATTAAGACTCAAAGCTGCTGTTCTCTGTATGATAACAACATGAAGCACTGACAACATGCTACCTGTCAACAAGCAAATCAACACCCGCCATCTGTTCCCTCACAAATTGTCTTCATTAATCGCAACTCCACAATAACGATGCTTTTTTCACCCCTTCTACTTCTTTTTCTTCATTCTTTAAAAAAAAATCTTCTTATTACTTGGTAATCTCACTCAGATGAAACAGCTATATTCTTCAGTTTAGTTTTAGGTTTTGTTTTCTGTTTATTTTTGATAATTTATTTTTAGACATAAATGTGTGTGTGTGTTTAAAATGGATAATGTCCTCATTATTAAGAAAATAGCTGGTAACACTTTACAATAATGGGCATTAATTCCTCATGAATTCTGATAGTACAACACAGGAAAAACACATGAATACATGATGTAGTTCTTGTGAACTCAGATGAAATTCATTTGTAATTCAAGTATGTGAATTCATAATGATTTAAAGGCTCATCATATGGAATTCATTTTTAATGAATGAAGTCGATCATATATATAAAGTTATATAAGTCACCCTGGATAAGGGCATCTGCCAAGATATAAAAATAATAATAATAATATATATATATATATATATATATTTATATATATATATATATATATACACTCACCTAAAGGATTATTAGGAACACCATACTAATACTAATTCTACGTGGTATTGATTCAACAAGGTGCTGAAAGCATTCTTTAGAAATGTTGGCCCATATTGATAGGATAGCATCTTGCAGTTGATGGAGATTTGTGGGATGCACATCCAGGGCACGAAGCTCCCGTTCCACCACATCCCAAAGATGCTCTATTGGGTTGAGATCTGGTGACTGTGGGGGCCAGTTTAGTACAGTGAACTCATTGTCATGTTCAAGAAACCAATTTGAAATGATTCAACCTTTGTGACATGGTGCATTATCCTGCTGGAAGTAGCCATCAGAGGATGGGTACATGGTGGTCATAAAGGGATGGACATGGTCAGAAACAATGCTCAGGTAGGCCGTGGCATTTAAACGATGCCCAATTGGCACTAAGGGGCCTAAAGTGTGCCAAGAAAACATCCCCCACACCATTACACCACCACCAGCAGCCTGCACAGTGGTAACAAGGCATGATGGATCCATGTTCTCATTCTGTTTACGCCAAATTCTGACTCGAGACTCATCAGACCAGGCAACATTTTTCCAGTCTTCAACTGTCCAATTTTGGTGAGCTTGTGCAAATTGTAGCCTCTTTTTCCTATTTGTAGTGGAGATGAGTGGTACCCGGTGGGGTCTTCTGCTGTTGTAGCCCATCCGCCTCGAGGTTGTACGTGTTGTGGCTTCACAAATGCTTTGCTGCATACCTCGGTTGTAACGAGTGGTTATTTCAGTCAAAGTTGCTCTTCTATCAGCTTGAATCAGTCGGCCCATTCTCCTCTGACCTCTAGCATCAACAAGGCATTTTCGCCCACAGGACTGCCGCATACTGGATGTTTTTCCCTTTTCACACCATTCTTTGTAAACCCTAGAAATGGTTGTGCGTGAAAATCCCAGTAACTGAGCAGATTGTGAAATACTCAGACCGGCCCGTCTGGCACCAACAACCATGCCACGCTCAAAATTGCTTAAATCACCTTTCTTTCCCATTCAGACATTCAGTTTGGAGTTCAGGAGATTGTCTTGACCAGGATTGATATCTATATCATCACACATTAATTCATGTTTTTCACAACCCCCTGGTGAGCAAGTAAGACGGTATGAATTCATTATGATTCATAGTTATTAAGGGTCTTTTTTTCTCCAGTATGTTCCTCATGAATTAATGTGTAATTCCTTTACAACAAATGGTGTTAATCACGTGTTCAAATTGGGACTGGCTAAAAGCAAACAAAATGTATGGATTCATCACAATTCTGAATTTTAAAATGTATTTTTTCTTGCAATAATCAGCGTTATGCCAAGTTACATTTTCTTGTAAAGAATCATGCTTATTTACAAGCTAATCACATGCACTTCATGTTTACAGACAATTATTTTAATGTCATGACTTATTCATGTTATTTCCTAATGAACACTGCATGAGCAGACCATTATAGTAAAGTCATACACTATATGAATGGTATTTCATAATGAACACTACATAATCAATTATTGCAAGTATTGCATGAAAAAACTATATTACAGAAACCTTAGTACAATATGCATAATGTAGCATTGTTCTACAGCGTTACTTGCCTTGCCTTCCTTGCAGCAAACAAGTGACATTAAACGAATTATAAATAAGTGGATGGTTCGTGCAGCACACTTAAAAGAAAAAGTTTATCAAAATTATGTTAATTAGGTTAGGTTAATCCCCAAACACATGAATAGTCTTTCCAACATTCCCTAATGAATTTAAGGTAAAAGTAACTGACATTAGCTAGTAGTAACACTGCTCCAACAGGAACTATGCAATTAGATAAACTATTCATTCATCACATCACATGACCTCTGTCCTTATCCCGTTTTTCCTCCTCTTCTCTTCTTTTTCTTCCCTGGGCACCAGAGGCTTTGGTCTTTTTGACAGCGTTTGAGGTAGGCTACTGATGCTAATGTACCATGTTTCGAGTTCAGTGTTACTCACTGCTTCAGATACCTGAACTCACCCACTCCCCACAATCAGGTCAGTCTAACTATGAGGGTGGGGGGCGGAATTGATGTGCTGGGCCAGGGTGACACTGCGGGCAACACAGAAAATATGGCCTAATAAGCTATGTAGTTATGTTATTGTGGGGGCTTTCGCTTTTTTTTAATATGTTGCATTAATAGTATTAAAATAATATTAGTAAAAAATAGTAAAAGAAAAAAAATAATCAAAATAAATCTTCACTCATTTTGGATCCTCTGCTGATTTTGAATGTTTGCCCACTGAAAAAGAAATGATCAGTCTATAATTGTAATGGTAGGTGTATTTTAACAGTGAGAGACAGAATAACAACAAAAAAATCCAGAAAAAAAACGCATTTCAAAAAAGTTATAAATTTATTTGCATGTTAATGAGGGAAATAAGTATTTGACCCCTTCGACTTAGTACTTGGTGGCAAAATCCTTGTTGGCAATCACAGAGGTCAGACGTTTCTTGTTGTTGGCCACCAGGTTTGCACACATCTCAGGAGGGATTTTGTCCCACTCCTCTTTGCAGATCCTCTCCAAGTCATTAAGGTTTCGAGTCTGACATTTGGCAACTCGAACCTTCAGCTACCCTCCACAGATTTTCTATGGGACTAAGGTCTGGAGACTGGCTAGGCCACTCCAGGACCTTAATGTGCTTCTTCTTGAGCCACTCCTTTGTTGCCTTGGCTGTGTGTTTTGGGTCATTGTCATGCTGGAATACCCATCCACGACCCATTTTCAATGCCCTGGCTGAGGAAAGGAGGTTCTCACCCAAGATTTGACGGTACATGTCCCCGTCCATCATCCCTTTGATGCGGTGCAGTTGTCCTGTCCCCTTAGCAGAAAAACAGCCCCAAAGCATAATGTTTCCACCTCCATGTTTGACAGTGGGGATGGTGTTCTTGGGGTCATAGGCAGCATTCCTCATCCTCCAAACACGGCGAGTTGAGTTGATGCCAAAGAGCTCGATTTTGGTCTCATCTGACCACAACACTTTCACCTAGTTCTCTGAATCATTCAAATGTTCATTGGCAAACTTCAGATGGGCCTGTACATGTGCTTTCTTGAGCTGGGGGACCTTGCGGGCGCTGCAGGATTTCAGTCCTTCACGGCGTAGTGTGTTACCAATTGTTTTCTTGGTGACTATGGTCCCAGCTGCCTTGAGATCATTAACAAGAACCTCCCGTGTAGTTCTGGGCTGATTCCTCACCATTCTCATGATCATTGAAACTCCACGAGGTGAGATCTTCCATGGAGCCCCAGACCGAGGGAGACTGACAGTTATTTTGTGTTTCTTCCATTTGCGAATAATCGCACCAACTGTTGTCACCTTCTCACCAAGCTGCTTGGCGATGGTCTTGTAGCCCATTCCAGCCTTGTGTAGGTCTACAATCTTGTCCCTGACATCTTTGGACAGCTCTTTGGTCTTTACCATGGTGGAGAGTTTGGAATCTGATTGATTGATTGCTTCTGTGGACAGGTGTCTTTTATACAGGTAACGAGCTGAGATTAGGAGCACTCCCTTTAAGAGAGTGCTCCTAATCTCAGCTCGTTACCTGTATAAAAGACACCTGGGAGCCAGAAATCTTGCTGATTGATAGGGGATCAAATACTTATTTCACTCATTAACATGCAAATCAATTTATAACTTTTTTGAAATGCTTTTTTCTGGATTTTTTATTGTTATTCTGTCTCTCACTGTTAAAATACACCTACCATTACAATTATAGACTGATCATTTCTTTGTCAGTGGGCAAACGTACAAAATCAGCAGGGGATCAAATACTTTTTTCCCTCACTGTACATCAAAATTGTGTTTTTTTTATTAACATGCTTTAATGTGATATTATGAATCTAAGAAAAGAGTACAATTGACAGTGGCTCACAGACTCACTATTAACAAAATAGCCAGAGTACTACCATAACTGTGTACTGTGTACTATGCGTGGCAGGTGACAGAACCTTCCATAAATTACTTTTTACACTGCATGAAGGCATGATATTTTTTAAAATGCAGTACAAAAAAAAAGAGTGGTCAGGCATTAGAACAATAACTGGATTTAAAAGTTTCTAGAAAAGTAATCTGCATTTAAAAGCAAACATTACTACAGAGTTTAAAAGCACATCTGGTGAATGTAAGCAGTTAAGTGCATTATTATATCAACACCTTTTAAATACTTGGTAGCTATAAAGCAGCTTGATAGTTCTTCTCTATAAGAAATTGTGAGTCAGTTTTGCAGTTGACCTTGATAGGTCAAAGGTCGTGGTACAGGGAATTTTCAGATAGATCATAGATGGGTTCCTATTTCTGTTCCATACTAAGTATAACCTAGCTGCACTCAATAAGGTGTTATGAGATATTATTCAATTTGAGTAATTGTAGCTTGAAAGCAGCTTGATAGCTCCTCTGTGGATGCAATTTTGAGAACATATTAAAGGTCATCGTATAGGACATTTTCAGATAGATCATACATGGTTTCCTATATGTGTTCCATAATAAGTATGATCGTGAGTGCAATCTGTAAGCAGTCATGAGTTCGTTCTCAGTTTGACCTTAAGGAGAGGTCAAAGGTCAAAATTATGGACATGTTCAAATAGACCACATCTGAGTTCAGCAACCATTAGCCTATCTACATTCTATAGGGCAATATAAGCAGTTTAAGGCATTGATTGACCACTCAGGGGAGGTCAAAGGTCAAAATGAAGGTGCTTGGACTATTTTAGAAGTAAACATATGATGTTCATTACAAATCTGGTCAGATACAAGTCAGATATCAGTTTTGAGCCTTGCATCTAGGAGAAAATATGAGATTATTAATACTCATATTGAATTTGACCTTGAAGGAAAGGTCTAAGGTCAAATTCAGGGGCATCTTTTGAAAGCCTATATGTGTTCAATACTAAATGTGACTCTATCTTCAATCAGAAATCAGTTATTAAGCAAAATATTTTTTTATTGAGCTTTGAACCATGAATGAAAGGTCAGAGGTCAAATTCAGGGGCACATATTGAAAGGACATCTATGGTTTCCTATATGTGTTCAATATATACCAAAAGCCTATTTCCTCTCTGTGAGGAGTTATAGAGCAAAAAGCAAAGAAATATTGCATTTGACCTGAAATGAGAGGTCAAAGGTCAAATTTTCTGACATTTTCAGATAGACCACTCATGGTTTCCTATATGTGTACAATACTAAATTTGACTCTATATTCAATCAGAAAGCAGTTATTAGGGAAAATAACATTTAATTGACCGTTGACCCTGTCTGCTCCCTAATCCATGTGTTGATCTATGAACCCTGTCCTATAATGATATATATTCTGCTTAGCTAACTCTGTAAGATAATATAGTAATTACTTTCTGATTGTAACCAGATCTTTGATTTTGTGTATAAAAGCCTCTGACTTTTAAAATGAAGGCAGAGCGACTTTGGAATCTTCTTGATTCACTGTTCCTCTCCACGCTCCGTGTATTAAAGGCATTGCAACTAACGTTCCAACCTGATTGAAGATTGTTCTTCTTCCACAATGTGTAGCTTTACTGTCTGTGGTCTTCAAGATTCTGAATGCAAATTTAAATTTTATCCACATGATGGGGTCAGTGGTCTACATAAGGAATGTCCCTTAATGACTCAAATGAAATGCTGTCATTTTGATTGGTGAACAGCAATTACAGTGTTTTGCAGTGCATACAATATTTTTAATTGGGTCATGACCACCATGTTCGTGTGTGTAGCAGCTTGGATTGATTCACATTGGTAGTACTCTACTAGTGTCATGTTTGTCAATTGGTGGGTCTGTTGATATGTGGGTCCTATGCAGAGCACAAAGGTGATAGTCAATGTCTTAACTAAACCGAAGATGCACTTTTAGAATCTGAAGTCAGATTGGAGCTGTGCACATTCGTTCTTGGTGAAATTATATTCAGAGTCATTGAAGTATTGAGTTTGACTTTGAAAGAGAGGTGAAAGTCCACAATGAAGGACATTTTTTTAAGTGGCGCATATATGACTTCCTATATGTGTTCCATATTGGCCAAAGGCCTATCCATGTCTTTTAAGGTGTTATGAAGCAAAAACCATTCAAGATGAGCATATGATCTCAAATGAAAGGTCAAAACTAAGGATATTTTTACACTTCCCATTTATGGTGACTTTTACATGTCCAGGAGTAATAGTGACTGTATCTCTATTCTGTAAGCAGTTAAAATGCACCAAAAATTATATTACAGCTGTTCCATGACGTATGCATGTACCTCAAATGAAAACCCTCACACAGTACAATGCTGTATGTGTGTACAGAGAGTTTCTTATTCTATTCTATTAGCGGATGCTCAGTCCAGCATTTCAGGTATCATGCCGAAAGGCAGTGCTGCTACGATACAGTGTGTATCGAAAGCTGCGGAAGTTGATCATGCAACGTTTTTATACAATCACATGTTGATTAGAGCTTCCACTGTAGCTGTGCACATCTAGATGTCACATGTATATTGTTATAATCCATTCGCCTTTTAACCCTCAGAGGACTGAGCCAATGTTTCTAGCTGATAAACAATATACTTTTTCTTATGAACCAAAATGTGTGTTATATCTATCATTTCAAAACAACCTTTCATGTATAATGTACTCTTAACACAGTATTTGAGTGGGCCTCTCCAGGAATGTATATACTCTGCTGACCTTACAGTGCTCAGTTCCTGCTCAAAGAAGCAGGGCTATATTGAGGGTGTAGTGTATCCAGAGGGGCAACTGGCAAAGGTGTCTGCGTGTGATCCAGTGGACTGTGAGTCTTTGTTTTGTCCAGTTGCACCCCAGTGGGGCTGACAGGGGTATTGCTGGAAAAAAAAATCTAATTATTTTCCTTTTCATATTTTATTTCATATTTTCCACATATAATATATAATATACTATAATAATATAATATATACTGCATTATAAGTACATAATACATGCATAGCTGAATCTGTTCTGAATCCATAGACAAATACATACCAAAAGCATCTATTGTATTTAAATTATGAGCTGAATTAGAAAAGCCCCTCTCTCTCTGGCACTCCCCCTCCTCCCCTCTCTCTGGCTTCAGCTGGCTCTGCTCAGTGTCTGTAACCCGACTCCCTTTATCAGCTGTTCTAATCCAGCTACCTGAGACAGGGTTTTTTGGATTGGCTAGTTTAAAAAAGCAGATCTCCATGGCACATGACACAAATAGTAACATCCTCTCCATTCGGCAATTCCAGCCCCATGTGCTGCATTGCGCATTGAATTTCTAAAACCAAGAAGTACGAGATGTAAACAAACCACACATGGTTCTTTTCAACAGAATCTCAGCTATGCAACTAAAATAACCGCATGCCTCTATCTCAAATTGTTTCTCCGTAAATTAATACTTTGTAATTTATGCCCCCATCTTGGGCGGATCTGCCTAATTCGTCCTCAGAGTTAAAAGTATATCAATAGAGTTTTATATTATTATTGCTAGTTGTATTTATTTATTTGTAGATTGTGTAGTTTCTAGCAAAAGTTATACAATGCTCTGATTAGTTTAGGTGTTTAGACAGAGATGTTTATAAAACAGTTCTGAATAGAGGGCTATGAAGCAGGTGTTTGCAGCAACGAGATCCATCACAATGCTGCGCAAAGCCCTGTAGCGCGTTTGTAGCACAGTCTTCCAAGCTTGTTGTGTTGAACATTTAAATAAATGTCTCAGAGCAAGCCGGTGATGGCACAGGTTTTGATTGTGACTGAGTTTTAGTTGATAATGACTGTTCATTGTTTATTATTATAGCGTTTCAGTGTATGATTTTTATTTGCAGTTCAGTGTTTATTATTTCCATATGAGTTCAAGTGTATTGTGTATTAATTTGTGTGTTTCGGCGTATTTTCTATTATGTTTAGTTGCATTTTAGTGTATTTTATACTGCAAAAGTTATTTATCATAAAATATAATATTGTAAACTAAAAAGCTATTTAAATTGCATTTGCATTGTTCTCTTTGTTACTAAATCAAATAAAAAAAACATTTGTTTTTATATGATTACTTAACATTAATTTGAAGTACATGGGGACATTAACAGTTAATGGAATACTCATTTTGATTCATTTTAGAATTTCATTCATCATATGTTTACATTTTAAAGCAATTTCAGGTATTGAAACATTATTATCATTATTTTCAAACTCTTGTACCTAGGAAGGGTTTTAATTTTTTTATCTGGATTTGAAGAGTTTAAGGAAAGGACAGAGTTGAGCAGAGGAAGGCTGTGCAAGTATGGTAAATAGTGCAAGGGATACGAAATTATCACTCAATAATCAGGTGCTAATACACAGAAAAAAGGTGAATGTTGGAACAAGGGTGACATCTAGTGGACATTAGAGGAACTTCATTCTGTAGATGTTACAATAAAAGATACATATTGAATGATTTTTAATTAGAGTTCAGCGGTGAAGGGCAAAGATATTTAGACATTTCTTTAGTACAAAATCAATGCTCTTTCTGAATCTTAAGTCAGATTTGAGCTATGAGACATGGAAATAGGACTGGAATTGAGTTTGACCTTGATGGAGAGGTCAAAGGTCACATTGAAGGACAATTTTAGATGGATGTATGACTTCCTATATGTGCTCTCTATTTACCAAAGGCCTATCTCCTCTCTGTTAGGCGTTATAGAGCAAAAATCACACAAAATGAGAATTTGACCTAAAAAGAGAGGTTGGTCAAAACCAAGGACAGTTTTAGACAGCCCACTTAGGGTTTCCTACACGTGTTTTATAGTGAAATTGACCCTATCTACACTGTATTAGGTGTTATAGAGCAAAAATCTGTCAAAATGAGAAATTGACATCCACCAAAAGGTCGAAGATCAAAATGAAGGACATTTTCAGACAGCCCACTTAATGGCTTCCTATACGTGTCCAATAGTAAATGTGACTGTATCTGTACCCTGTAAGCAGGGTAAGCAAAATAACATTCAATTGACCTTTGAACCCTCAATTAAAGGTCAAAGTTCAAGCTTTTTATTTCAAAAGAACACATTTGGCCTGTTTTATATGTGGCATGGTGCCCGTTATGGCTTTTGCAGTGTTTTCACACTACAATCCTACAATTTCATGTTTGACCTTGAAAGAGAGGTCGTAGGTCAAGTTCAAGGACATCCATTGATAGAGGCTATATGGTTTCCTATACATGTTCTATAGACACCATCATCGTATCTGGCACACAAAAGGAGTTATGAGCTGTCAAAATTGTTCTTTTTTTTTGCAATATCCCATGATCCATAGCTCCGACTGGAAAATCGATAGCATTTTTGGAAACTTAATGCAAGAGTTCATATTAGTGTTCAATAGTATGTTTGGCCATAAAAGCATCCTAGAAGGCATAATGAGATGTTCAATATCTGATGATATTTTCATCAGATCCTAGATGCTGTATCTCAGTCCAGGAAGGTCACAGGTCATTCCAAGTGGTTTATTCTGATAGAGCACATAAGGTTTCCTATAAGCATTCAATAAGTATTATGACTGTATTTACAGCCGTTAGAGGCAAATGGTTGAAATGATGGGTGCGAGCGCTAAGCTAGGTGAGGGAGAAGAGAGAAGTGGGGAAGAGGAGGGTTTCTTTACATGATTGTTACGGAGCGGGTAATTGCCCTCACAGCCATTATGGCATTAACTATTATATCAATAAATGTGAGGAGCATTGCTGAGGCGAAAAAGAGGACCGATGTTCTAAACTCTCTGGCTGGTATGAAGCGGATGTCATCTGTTTGCAGGAGTGCGGCATCCCGTTCCAAAAGGAATATAAAGATCTCTGGGACACTTGGACCCTAGGCGAATCCTTCTGGTCGGGGTCCAATGTGTCCCGAGCGGACGGGATTGCCGTACTCCTGAAAAACCCCTTCATAGAGGTAAAGGCATTTAAGGTAATAGAGGCGGGCAGACTGGCCAGCCTCGATTTTAAATACAAGGGGGCTGTATTGAGGCTGGTCAATGTCTATGCCCCCACCAGCCAGAGAGAGAGAGTCCTCTTTCTCCCTCAGCTACGCCCGCTCCTGATCGGCACCTTACCAGTTATCATTTCAGGTGATTTCAACTGTGCTCTGAGGGATGTAGACCGGAGTAAGCCCCGCAATGATAGATCCAGCAGGGACCTCGCTGCGTTCCTGGAGGACTTTGAACTCTGCGACGCAGGTCGGGACCTGGTCCCCTTGTTCACCTGGGTAAGTTCTTCTGGCTCCTCCTTCTCCAGGATAGATCTCGTCCTCCTCAGTAAGCCACTGGAGAGGACCGCCATGTCTTCGGAGGCGGTCTTCTTTTCAGACCACAGGCTCCTGACGACAGAGGTGGTCATCCCGAGCACACGGGAGTCGGGGCCTGGGGTCTGGAAGCTCAACACCTCCCTGCTCGATGACCCTCGTGTTATTAAGACCTTTAGCAGACGCCTCGAGGAGTGGAGGACCCTGAAGGACCTTTTTGATTCTCCCATAGAGTGGTGGGAGATGGTGAAGAAAAGGACCAAGGGCTACTTCATTCAGCTAGGGAAACGGAAAGCTCGTGAGAGGCGGGCGAGATATTCCCATCTAAACGCCCGCCTCCAGCGCCTGAGTCTTTTACAGCTCAGAGGCTTCGACCTAGCTGAGGAGGTGGCTCGGGTCAAACTGAGTCTCTCCGCCCTCTATCGGGAGGAGCAAGAGAAGATCAAGGTCCTTTCCAGGGTCCGCATCATGGAGGACGATGAGAAATGCAGCCGCTTCTTCTTCAAGAAAACGAAGGAGAGGCGGCCTGCAATGTCCTCCATGATCGACTCCTCGGGGCAAGAGGTGGAGGGCAGAGAGGCTGTTGAGACAGTGGTGCGGGATTTCTACAGGGAGTTGTATGATCAGAAGGTGGTGGATCAAAATCTGATCCATCACTTTCTGTCCCTGTTGGAGTCCCGCAATGAGGGGGACGAGGAGGAGGAGGAGGATCCAGAGATCACCACCACTGAACTCTCCCAGGTGATAAAGAGTCTTAACTCAGGAAGTACACCGGGTCCCGATGGGATCCCTGCTGAATTCTATAAGATCTTTTGGGAGGTGCTTAAAGAAGATCTGGCCCAGGTCTTGGGGTCGATGTACAGAGAGGGTAGATTGGCCCCTTCTATGAAGAAGAGTATCCTCTCCCTTCTTCACAAGAAGGGAGACCAAAAAGATCTGAGGAACTGGCGGCCGGTCAGCCTCCTGTGCACCGACTACAAGATACTGGCCAAAGCACTGACGCTCCAGCTGCAGCGGCCACTCCCTCAAGTCGTGGGTCCCGACCAGGTCTGTGGTGCCCGGGGGAGATCGGCGGCCGACAACGCCATACTGCTAACGGATGTCGTGGCCTACTCGAACGAGAGAGGGCTTCCCCTGGTCCTAATCAGCTTGGACCAGGAGAAAGCCTTCGATAGAGTGGGCCACGAATACCTGCAGCTCGTCATGGAGAGGATGGGTCTCGCTCTTGGCCTGAGGAAGTGGGTTAAGATCATCTACAGCGGTCTAAGCAGCAGGGTCCTTGTGAACCGCCACCTGACCGAACCATTTCCGGTCAGGTCGGGGGTCCGGCAGGGTTGTCCCCTGTCGGCCCTGCTGTACGTCCTCTGCTTGGAGCCGTTCATGCAGGCGATCCGCCGGGACATCCGGGTGACAGGCTTCCATCTCCCAGGTTCTGGCGGAGAGCAACTGAAGGCCCTGGCCTATATGGACGACGTGGCCGTGGTCTGCACGGACGCTCCGTCCGTGGCCAGGGTCGAGGAACTGCTGGATGGCTTCTGCAGGGCGACGGGGGCCGCTGTCAACAAGGCCAAGAGCGAGGTCTACCTCTCCAGGGCATGGCCCGCCGACCGTGTTCCCTGTGAAGCCGTTTATCAAGGTTCTGGGGATCATGATCGACGGGACCAACACGGGCACCCGGAGCTGGGAGGAGGCCATATCTAAGGTCCAAAAGAAGATCCACGGCTGGAGCACAAGGACCTTGACGATGGCTGGTAAGGTGCTGGTCGTAAAGGCCATCCTCTTCCCGATACTCCTCTACGTAGGAATGATCTTCCCCCCAGACAAGGTCATCGCAAAACTAGTGACCCGAATTATATTTTGGTTTGTCTGGGGGAGCAAAATGGAGAGGCTGAAAAGAGTGCAGATGGTGAAGGGTACCCTGAATGGAGGCAGGGGGGTCCCGGACGTTGTGCGGCTGATAAAGGCGCAGGGACTGGCCTATGTGGTCAAGAACATCCAGGCTGCTGGCAAGAAAGTGAGTTTCATGAACCGCTTTTTTTTTTTTTTTGCCAGCAGCCTGAGACCATTCGGCCTCTGCGCCATGGATAACACCAGGCCGCACTCGTGGGATCCCCCGCCGTTCTACAGGGCGCTCCGAGCATTTGCGCTCGAAGTAGGCCTCCATAAAGTCGTGCTGGCCTCCTGGGATTATAAGACCATCTGTAGCCAGATGAGATCTACCCAGGAGACCAGCCGGATAGAAGATTTCCCTCCCGAAACCTGCCGGTTTATCTGGGCTAACGCTACGCACGTTTGCCTCACGAATACACAGAAAGATGTCTCCTGGATGGCTGTGAGTCGGTGTCTCCCCACCCGAGTGTTCATGCACAGAAGGGGCATAGCTCCTTATGACACCTGCCCCTATAAGGGTTGCCTGGGGAAGGAGACGGAGGCTCATATCATTAGGGATTGCCCCTCCGCCTGCAGGGTCTGGCTCCTGTTTTTCCCGTTCCTCCGCAGGTTTGCCGTTCCTGTGCGGACGACCGCCCAGCGGATCCTTTATGGCCCTGCCAAAGGAATAACATCTCCCTCCCTGAGGTGCTGGTGGCGTGTCGTCTGCGCAGTGAAGCAGGCCCTGTGGGAGGGACGGAACATCTGCCTTTTTAATAAGCAGGAGCTGGACCCGATTGTCACCGCGCGGAGGGGCATGGTGCTCATTCGTGAGTATGTCAATCTGGAGGTCCATCAGAGGGGCAAGGAGGAAGCCTACAAGATCTGGCACATAAAAGATCTGGGGGAGCTTAGGATCCCTTGATGAGACCCACCTCCGGGGACGACCATCTCCCCCTGCTGGAGCCCGAGCCAAGATCTTTTAATTCTTTTATGAAAGATTATATTTTAAAATGAATTTTAAAAATGAATTTTAATTGTTTTTAAAGATTTAGTTGTTTTCAAAAACACTAGTTTGATTGGTTTTTTGGGTTTTTTGGTTTTAATTTTAAATGAATTGGACTGTTTTGGTTTGTTTTTTATTTTTCTTGTTTTATTTTTATTTTTTGATTTGTCCGATTCATTTTCAGTTATTTTCAATGTATTTGACATTTTTTGTTGGTTAGCAGGTTTGCTTTTAGCACATTTGTTTTTCCTTTTATGCACATGTTCAGTTATTTTGAATTTAATCACTTTGAGATTTTAATTTTTTTTAAGTGATTTTAGTAATTGATTTAAGAAAAAAAAAATTAATCATAAGTATTAAAAATTTGAACGTTGAACGTATTTGTAAATGTAAAATACTACTACCTAATAAACAGTATTAAGATCACACAGCCACTATAAAAACAATAGCATACTATTCGGGACATAGCGCCTGCAGACTGCCAAGTTTGGTGTGGATCAGTGCAAAACTGTAGGAGGACATGCGTTGACATTATGGTGCGCAAACGAGAATAATAATAATAGTAATAATAATAAAGAAACCAAGAGATAACAATGTCTGCGTTTTACAATGCAGACAATAATAATAAGCAGAAAAATAATAAAGAAACCGAGTAATTACAAGATCTGCATTTTTCAACGCAGATAACTAGATTTAGAAGTTTCTGGAAACTTCATCTGCGTTGAAAAACTGCCGTTTTAAGACCATTTAAAGGAGTATCTGATGAATATAAGTAGTATATAAGTAAGTACCTATTCTAGTAGGTATATAAGTAACATCTATTAAGGAATTGTAGCTTTAATGCAGCTTCATAGGTTTTCTCTGGATGGATTTATAAGTGAAGATTTTGCATTTGATCGTACAGGAAGGTCAAAGGTAATTACAAAGGTCATTTCCATATCCATCATACATGGGTTCCTAGGTGTTCCACAGTAACTATAACGCTAACTGCACTCTAAAAGAGGTTATGAGACAATTCTCTTTGACCTTAATGAAAAGTCAAGGGTAACATTAGACATTTTTTAATAGACCACGTTCTTGTGATTTTAATTGTAAGATTAAAAAAAAATGTTACAGTTTGTGATATGTGTGTAGTATTTCAGTGGTAGAAATAAAAACAATGAAAATATATTGCCAACATTTGTGGGGATGCAACACATGAAATTAACAGTTAATTTTATATGAAAAAATCTGGATTTATTATTGTGAGTGACAGTTTAACAAAAATAAGACAAGTTTTGATCTGAAATTGATGAGAAATATATAATTAAACAATATATATTGTAAGGGGTCTGGAAGAATGATCAATTATGCCTTGTACTGAACTGTATTTTTGCACTTTGTTTTTTAAGTTGCCCTGGATAAGGGTGTCTGACAAGAAATAATAATAATAATAATTTTGTTGCTGATATAATCTATGTGTTTTAGATTTAATGTAAAGAATTAGTTTAAAAAATACATGTAATTGGGAAATGTCAGTATAGTGTCTAAGGGACTAAACTGATAGTTCCTCCAAACTTCTGTTATTTAATATATTGGTATTAGCTCAGACCCCACCTCTTTACACACCCCCAGCCCATACCCCCTTTCTCTCTACCCCCCAGATCATACCGCCCTCTCCCCACACCCCCAGCCCATACCCCCTCTCTTTCTACCCGCAGATCATACCCCCCTCTCCCCACACCCCCAGCCCATATCCCCCTCTCCACACCTAGAGCCCATACCTCCCTCCCCACACTACTAGGTCATACCCCCTCTCTCCCCACATCCAGGTTGTATGCTCCCCCTTCCTACACTCATATTTCCTTCATCCTCCACCCATTTTTCCTGTCTTCATTCACCTCTCTAATAATTAAAAAATGTAAGATAACAGAAGGTATAACTGATGATTTCAAAATGTGGGGCGAAACCTAATAGGGAATAACCGTGAGGTCTTGAAAAATATTCAAGCTCTCATTTCTCAATGTCTGTTGACCCATTACCACCACCACCATTTTCTCTTCCTGCACTTTTGGTATGTTTGCGGACATGGAAAATGAATTTATATTAATAGATAGCTGGCATTTCAAGAAGTCATCTTGGAGCTTTGATGGACATTGGCTTAAAAAAAGATGCAGTACTGTTTTTATGTTATTATTTATAGTTGATTTGTTGTTTTTTGTATTTGTATTTCTGTACACATTCCAGTTGAATTGGGGGGTTGACTGGTCTCTTTAAAGGACTGCCGTGAAATTGCAATACAGTGAGGTTGTATCCAGGGAGTCCCTCCTTGTGCACTGTGTATGCCAGCTCAATCCGGTTGTTGCAGGGAAGGAATGGATGAAAGGATGGCTTTGCCTGTAAAATATCGTTGTTGGTTAAGATTGGATTTTAACTCTGAAAGTGTTGTTTCCAGCAGATGTCAATGTAAACATCAGTTTAAAAATGTTGAAAAAAAAAACATTTGTAAAGTCATTGAAGCATGATTATGAATGAAGCACCACTCACAGCTTTTCAGTCCTGGCTTGTCTGTGTGTTACATGCTTTGTCTATTGCTGGCTTCATCAATCCAAGCTGTGCTGTTATAGACTTATATGAATTGGGAGTCATGTCACTATCACACATCAATTTGTTGAGATTGAGATGCTGATAAAACTCCATGTGGTGTGCTGGTTGAGACTAGGGCTGACAGGTCCATTTTCATATTTTTCAGATATGCTGTAATAGGTGAAAAAGAACAATTAGGGTATAGAAATACATATTGTGATTTAATAAAAACAAACTCACAGGTGTTGTTGATTATTGTGCAATGAAATAAACAATAATGTTGTTATGTGTCAGACTGTTAGACAACTTGTTAAAATAAATAAATTGTATATTCATAATATGTGTCTAGTATTAAGCAAAGTGGTGATTCAGGCAGGAAACTCATCTAATCACAAACAGCAGGTAGAAGCCCATTGGCTGCCTCAGAAAATTAACAGGAAGAACTAGTATTTTTACTCACCTAATACAGCATCCCCTGCTGTGCTTTTGAATTCACCTCTACCTCTGCAGCCTCCACCTGTGTCCTGGCTCCCATGTCAAGGGGGGAGTGGCAACTGCTCTGCCCCCTGTCCTAAGCTGACTTCACCAAGCGTTACCAAATTGAATGGCTAGCAGGGACTCCTTGAATGTGAGAGGTTTATCATATTTAGGAATGGATAAAAAAATGTGGCTGAACAAATTACAGGTTTGTATTTTCAGGTACAGAATAAATAGAGCAAAAGACAGGATCATGGTAGCTATAGTATGTCTGTACAACCCCAGATGAGAAGACAGTAGATGGATCTGAAATAAAGATTGGATCAAGAAGAGTATTCTTGGCAGTTGTTGGGTCTCTTATTAACTGCTCTTGTCCACGAATAAATTCAAAATTGGCTTGTTCACATTTGAAAGCTGGTCTTCATTGAAGTCTCCACAAATTATAAGATCCATTTTGTCCAATGATTCAACTAGGCAATTAAGATTGGCAATGAATTCTGCAATAGAATAGTTTGGTGGCCTGTAGACTGTAGCAATGAGGGCTGTGTATGGTTGCTCAACCTTCAAAACCAAAAAATTCCAGATCTGTCACATTGTGTACATACTGAATAACTTTAGTATGTAGGTTGTTCTTCACATACATAGCAACTCCTCCACCATTCTGAGCAGAAATGTGAGTATTGTTGGTGTAGATTGTACATTGTGTATCCTGGTAGTTCAACAGATGGAGAAGATGACCCAGTCAGGGAAGTCTCAGTGAGACACAAAACATCACCAAGCAGTATTTCATGATGACTCTTTAAATCAGCTATGTGTGATTCCAAGCCTTCAGTGTTGTGATGGACTATTGTGAGAGTGGGAATTTCACTTGTTGACAAAGTCTTCAGTAGAGGTTGGACACTGTCAAAGTCAGCTTTTGGCATGTTGTTCAGGGAATCTGTAATTTCATCATTAGAGAATATCTTCTTTTCATCAAATTAAGCTATATGCAAACCATTAAGTGTTGTTCTTCTACTTTGTTTGTGATCAAGTTGTAAACAACAGATTTCCCATTTTGACTGGCAGTAACAATTCTTGCAATACTTCCAAATGTACCATTCACCAAGCCATCATCGACATCAATGTTTCTCGTTAACATGACACGAGCTCCTTCTGCCACCTGTAGCAGGTCCAAAAGATCATTCTTGCTACCTTTCAAAAATGTATTTTGCCTTTTCATTTGACCAGTCTGTGGATCTTTTTGGTAGTCATCAGCTTCAATGAATAAAATGTTTATGAAATTATTAATCAATGCAGCAGTGTTGTGTAAATCCACCTCCTTGTTTGTTGGAAAAATGTGCAAAACATCACTAGGACATTCACTGGGTGCTTTAGTGACACCTTCCAACATGCATGGGTCCTCCTCTTCCAAGGGTACTGTGTTAAGTCTTACATGCAGCCTGTTCAACAGCTGAGCAAAACAAACATCTTCTTTCTGTCTCATAATCTGTGAAAATTCAGCAATTTTGAAATGATCTTACCAAAAATCAACAATGTGTTCTTCGTATACACAAAGAGGTTTTGCTTTACCCAAAGGTGGAAGCTGGTAAAAATCTCCAACAGCAAGTATTGAAACTCCCCCAAATGGTTTTCGTGTTCCCTTTATTTGTTGCAGTCTCCAGTTGACATATGCAAATAGCTGTTTTGAAACCATAGATATTTCATCAATGACAATAATCTGTATATTAGAAAGCTGAGCTCTGATTTCATCCAGGCTATTTCCAAGTCCTTGGTAAGGTGGATTTAAAGAACGTGGCATTTTAAATGTGCTGTGAAGTGTTTTTCCTGATATATTGAAAGCTGCTGTGCCAGTAAATGCTGATAGCAAATGCTGTTCCTACTGACAATTTCATACACAGCTTCAGTTTTTTCAGAACCTGGGAGTTTAACTAATGCAAAACCATAAAATGCTTCATATGTAGGGAAACGATTTGTTTTCAGTTGAGACTCAGACCGATGTGGTAGGTAAAGTTTGAGCAAGGAGCAATACAATTTCTCAGGCTGTTTAGTTTGTGAAAACCTTGCATATCGAATGACAGCAGGTTTACCTTTTGTTCTCTTTTTAATGAATCCAAGGTTATTTTGCAAAGGAAGGACATCTTTTCCTTTTCTGTGAGAACCTTACACAATGTTGAATATGGATGCAAATTCTGCCATGCACATATTATCAAATTCATGTGTATAAGGTCTAGCTCTGTACTTTTCAGGAAGACTAGTCATCCACACATCTTCAGATTCAGCTTCTTTGTATTCCAGTGATCTCAATGGCAAACTCATTCGTTTATTGTTATCATCAGTTGGAATGAAAATGACAGATCTTGATGCTGATTTCAGTTTTAGGCTACATGTTCGAGCAACAGCTTCTTGGGCACTGACTTCTCTGTTTTTGGCATATATGCTTGCATATGCTTCTTCATATCATCATGTTCAGAACTATTGGACTGATGTGCCTCTTTGATTACATTTTTCAGCAACTCACTCATTTCGTGTTCTGCCTTCGATATGTATGACACTATGTACATTACACAGCAGTATGCATTCAGAATGTATTGAATGTCAATTTTGGCATTCCAAGCTCTTAACAAGTGCTTATTGTATCCATTCACCCAGCTCTTTTCATAATGATTGCACTTGACGTGGAAATGTAATCCAGTGCATCAGTATACTCACTGTAAGATAAGTTTGCTTGCTGAAGAAGCTGATCGATGCTGTCAAAACTTTTCGTTTTATCATTCAGTAAATTCCAAACTGCTTGTAACTTTTCTTTGGCTCTTTTCTCATTCATGTGTTGGTCATCATCCATTTCAATGGCCTCTTGTAATTCAACTGGTTTTGGACGTGTTATGTATGTTCAAAGTATTGGTGGCTTGGGAAACCCAAATCTGCAATGCTTCTTTCCTTTTTTGCATGACTTTGAATGGTTTTTACTGTGACACTGCACCTCTGTCACAATATTGTTCAATTCTGGGTCTTCTTCTTGGTCAGGCAGCTCACATGTAATGTACCGATCAACAAAGTTGCATATTGTTTCGTCTGTGTCTTGGTCAAACTCTGGTGCATCTTTAACTCAAAACAGACAGTGAATATGTGGTGATCCTCTCTGTTGGAATTCAACTCTGTAGAAGAAGTCTATAACTTCGCCTATGGGATTAGCAGATGACATTATGAAATCTGTGATTAGTGCATGTATACACTGGTAAAACATTCTCATGACTGTAACAGGGTTGCTTTTCAGAATTTCACATTTTCCTATCCAATCTAACGTGTTGAAATCAACAGTTTCACCTTCCTGTGCTTTGATAGCTGTTACAACTTCTCATTCTCATTTCTGCAGCACTGAATGTACAGAAGAACGTAGGTGTCCCTAGTTGTCTGAGCATTGCAAACAAGTCTCTCATTGTTTTTTCCCAGTTTGCAGGTGTTCCTCTGAGAGGCTGCATGAATCTCGTACCTTCATCATTTCTTACTAGCCTGTCAACCTCATGTTTGTCTTTGAGCATGGCAGAGTTTATAGTGTGCCCATCTTTTGTTTTAGGTTTCCCTTTTCGAAGCTGTATTGACATACTTGAAGATGCCAGATGCATTTCAGTTGTGAACTGTGCAAAAAACAGATAATTTGTGTCCTTGGCAAATTGACTATCAGCACTAAACAGTCGAGTATTGAAATACCTGCTTGGGGACAGCTTTACCTGCCCGTGTGGCTCATCAAATGTATTGTTGCCAGTTGGAAACTGAACAGGGAAAGCCATTGCTTCAATTTTTGGAATCTTAAAGCAATTCACTGGTTTATTTCCCTCTGCAGGAGCTATGGAGAACACACTGTCTTCATATGATAATAGTTCCTGGGTAATGTCTGCAGGTTGTAAGCATGTATCTAAGCAAATGCCATTGATCTCTTCAGGGGGTTCATTATTTTGCTGTTCATCAGACAGTAGTGATTGACTTTCATCATGTTGTGCATTACATTATTCATTTTCTATGTTAATTTCCTGTGCAACAATTTCTAGCATTACCTGAACTCTGCTCATTTGTCATTAGTTTTTCAATCTGGGCAATGGCCAAATCATCATATTCACCTTGACTTTTACCGATTTCCATGTGTTCTTCTACAGCATCATCAGTAGTACCAGTTATATCTGGGTATTTCTCAACAATAGATTCATCAAGATTTACATCTGTATACTCTGAATGTATCTCTACAAGTTTCATTAATGCAGCTTTAACTTTACAAGGGCTTAGGGTTTGGAACTGGTAGTGCCCTTTGTATCGCAGACGTCTTTTTAACTTTACTTTCAGTAATTGAGATACAACATACAACAGGTCCATGTACACCTTTCTGTCCTCCTTTGGGCAGAGTTACCACCTTGGCAAATGGTATGAACTTTGCTATCACGTGTCTTTCCAGGACATTTAGTTCTGCAAGCTCACCAGGAATTGCAGTAAGCTGCAATTTATTCACAACAGCAATAGAAGGCATCTGACCATTCACAAAATTGGAATGACAGCTGTGGCAAATCCACTCTTTTTCCCTTTGAACCACTGTGAAAGAACATGGATGTGGACACTCACTTGTGCATGTATGAACATATTCACCAGTGATGCAGGTGGCAGCCAGAGCTGGATGTTTTTTGTATCTGTTCTCAAACATTGTCCTGTGACATACTGTGCAAATGTTGGTCCACCTTGAATTTTTCACTTGAAGTTTGAAACAGCATGGTGTATAACTGACATTTGCCTGTGTGCACAGTGTTTGAATTCTGTGCTTTGTTGTATTTTTCACAGCCTGAATAGTCTTTCCATATATTTTCTCAGAATCTGCATTGCACATATCTGTTTGTGTCTATTTCTGAAGTGCTCATCAATAGTATACCTGTTAACAATACATTTCCTTTGTCTTCTACGGAAGTGTTCATCATGCTTGTATCTTGTGATGATAGCCTGTTTTCATTCAGCTCTAAACTGGGCATCATGAGCATATCTATTGATGACAACCAGCGCTTTCTTCTGTCTGTACTGAGCGTCATGTGCATACCTAGTGGATAAGGCCTGTTTTTTCTTCTTTCTGTACTGGGCATCATGTGCATACCTCATGGTGATGGCCTCTTTCTGCTTCTTTCTGAACTGGGCATCATGCGCATACCTAGAGATTATAGCATTTTTTTTCATTTCTTTGAAGCTTTTATCATTTGCATATTGAAACCTTACCATTGTTTTCTGTTGAATACAAAACATTTGATTGTTCATCAACCTTGCATTTCTTGAATAGATTCTAGCGTTTTTCATGCACTGTATTCTGTACTGTAAAGTAATATGGTATTTAAGTCGAGCACTTTTATTTTTCATGTTTCTCTTCAACATGTTTCTGTGAGACATCAGTTAATCTCAAGCTTTGGTAAAGCAAGTGCAGTCTAGTAATCAATTCTTCCAAATTTGGGCAAGTAACCATCACAGCAGACCCATCTGGAGAAGCTAAACCATGTGAATTTCTAGAATGTGAGTCAAAGAATCCATACTCTCCATCACTGTTTCTGAATATTGCAATACACTAACCACCTGCAAAAAGTAAAGCCTGGTTTTCATTTGCTGTAAAACACAGCAAGGCCTTTTCTAGGTCAGGAAAGTCGATGTTGTGGTCTGTCACATTACCTTTCAGCAAGCCACATGTCGAGTGCAATTTAAACAGTGTGTATGTATCTGCTCCAAGTTGAAAATGTTCTGTAAGTTCATCAGCTGTAAGATTCCCACTGACAAACATATTCTGTCTGATTAGATCCTCTCTAACTCCATGTATTGGTGTATCAGTGTATCACCAAAGTCAAGCACTTTGTCAAGGTCAGCAGATTGGAGACCTTTATCATAGAGAGACAAAAATGTGAGTGCATTGCAGGTGCTCTGATAACCTCTAGATACAACAGGGTATTTTATATTTCCTTAGTGGTACGATGCAGATACTGAAGTTATATGAGAAACATTGTTGGCTGAATCTATGGTATTGGAAGTTTGACTGTTTGAGGAAAGAAAGCTCTCCTTTGGCTCTGCTGTTGATTGAGAAAAAGACTGAGAAGCAGATATTTTAGCATGCCTTTTTTTGGCAGCTTCTGACCTTTTTCCATTCTTTGGCATTACTTGCTTTTTGTTGCTCAATGGGTACAGCCGAATGGGTACAAAATGGGTAGTTAAATCGATACAGTAGAATGGGTAGAAAACAGTAGAATGGATAGTTCAATGTATAAAACAGGTACTTTAACGAGTAGAAAATTGGTAGTTCAATAGTTACAGCAGAATGGGTCGTTCAATGCGTACAGCAGAATGGGTAGTTCAATGGGTACGGCAAAATAGGTACAAAATGGGTACAAAATGGGTACAGCAGAATGCGTAGTTCAATGGCTACAAAATGGGTACAGCAGAATGGGTACTTCAATGGGTATTCAATGGGTACAAAATGGGTACAGCAGAATGGGACAAAATGGGTAGTTCAATGGGTACAAAATGAATAGTTCAATTGGTACTTCAATGGGTAGTACAGTAGAATGTTTACAGTTACTGTAAACTGGTACTAAAATGTGTATAGTTTCAGAGTAAAAAAAGGACAGCTGAATGGTACTGGATCGTAATGGATTGCGGATGTGTTGAAAATTGAATGGATATACGTATATGTTTGTACTCTAGGTAGATTACTAGGTTGTTATTTTGAGATGCATGCACCAGGTGGTTGAAAGGGTAATACACTAGGCACATGCACCGATTGAGTAATTATTAATAGTTTGTGTAAGGAAGGAAGGCTCCTGAATTCACAGTAAAGCTGCAGTACCTGAGCAGGTGATAATTATATCTGCAAAGAAGAAAACAGATACATGTTAATATATAATTTGGAAATGCAAAACAACAGAGCATTATCAATCAAAAGGCAAAACTGAACTGCTGTAGCTATTCTTAACTATAACAACACTAGATGGCACTTCAACAGCAATTAACAGGCTATATGTGACATTAATGTTTCACAAATGATTGCAGCAAGTATATAACAATGTAGTATTGATACCAATGACTAATTGGTGATATACACTCACCTAAAGGATTATTAGGAACACCATACTTATACTGTGTTTGACCCCCTTTCGCCTTCAGAACTGCCTTAATTCAAGGTGCTGAAAGCATTCTTTAGAAATGTTGGCCCATATTGATAGGATAGCATCTTGCAGTTGATGGAGATTTGTGGGATGCACATCCAGGGCACGAAGCTCCCATTCCACCACATCCCAAAGATGCTCTATTGGGTTGAGATCTGGTGACTGTGGGGGCCAGTTTAGTACAAGAAACCAATTTGAAATGATTCGACCTTTGTGACATGGTGCATTATCCTGCTGGAACTAGCCATCAGAGGATGGGTACATGGTGGTCATAAAGGGATGGACATGGTCAGAAACAATGCTCAGGTAGGCCGTGGCATTTAAACGATGCCCAATTGGCACTAAGGGGCCTAAAGTGTGCCAAGAAAACATCCCCCACACCATTACACCACCACCACCAGCCTGCACAGTGGTAACAAGGCATGATGGATCCATGTTCTCATTCTGTTTACGCCAAATTCTGACTCTACCATCTGAATGTCTCAACAGAAATCGAGACTCATCAGACCAGGCAACATTTTTCCAGTCTTCAACTGTCCAATTTTGGTGAGCTTGTGCAAATTGTAGCCTCTTTTTCCTATTTGTAGTGGAGATGAGTGGTACCCGGTGGGGTCTTCTGCTGTTGTAGCCCATCCGCCTCAAGGTTGTACGTGTTGTGGCTTCACAAATGCTTTGCTGCATACCTCGGTTGTAACGAGTGGTTATTTCAGTCAAAGTTGCTCTTCTATCAGCTTGAATCAGTCGGCCCATTCTCCTCTGACCTCTAGCATCAACAAGGCATTTTCGCCCACAGGACTGCCGCATACTGGATGTTTTTCCCTTTTCACACCATTCTTTGTAAACCCTAGAATGGTTGTGCGTGAAAATCCCAGTAACTGAGCAGATTGTGAAATACTCAGACCGGCCCGTCTGGCACCAACAACCATGCCACGCTCAAAATTGCTTAAATCACCTTCCTTTCCCATTCAGACATTCAGTTTGGAGTTCAGGAGATTGTCTTGACCAGGACCACACCCCTAAATGCATTGAAGCAACTGCCATGTGATTGGTTGGTTAGATAATTGCATTAATGAGAAATTGAACAGGTGTTCCTAATAATCCTTTAGGTGAGTGTATATATATACATATACATATACATATACATATACATATACATATACAGCTCTGGAAAAAAATAAGAGACCACTTAACATTGATTTCTGAACTTGAAGTGGTCTCTTAATTTTTTCCAGAGCTGTATATATATATATATATATATATATTATATGACACACACATATATATATATATATATATATATATATATATATATATATGTGTGTGTGTCATATAATAATTATTATATATATATATGTGTGTGTGTGTCATATAATAATTATTATATATATATATATATATGCATATGTTCTATAGGTCTACAATAAGTACTCATAGTTAAAATTGCTCATGTAGAGAATGTAGGATGGGGGTGATTTGTCATGGGGCAAATTGTTGTGGGGCGAATTGACAGGCATGAATTGTCATGGACCCAGCAGACTACACCATAATTCATTACACATCCTTTTAGGCTTCCTTCCTCAGCTGCCTGTTGGTCTGTATGAAGTGCAATTGCAATTGGCTTTTGCATTAACATTTTAATATTGTCAGCGAATGTGCGTACTAGTATATGAAAATGAAAATGATTTTATTGCATTTACATTTTTAATGTTGTCCCAAATAATGTGTGCGTTAATGGAAAATTAAAATGAATATGCATTAGTAGTACATTTTAATTTTCCATTTTGCATTAGCATTTGAATAAAGTCCACTTTATGCTTCCATAATTAGCCAGGTGTCATTGCTTTATGCCCTAACATATACTGATGTTTAAAGTCATCACCCAATTTATTCATATTAAATTAATCACAAGTGTTAATAATGCTTGTATATGTGTATCTATCTATATGTGTATGTGTGTGTATTTATATATGTGTATATTAGTGTTGTCACGATACCAGAATTTTGACTTCAATACCGATTCAAGGTTTAGTATCACAGCATTCAATACCAAAATGATACCATCACAAAACAAAAACTCTATTGGCCAAATGCAAAGAATAACCACTGGCCTTTTTTGTTCCCCTAACACTGAACAATATGCTGACAACTGGGTAGATAACCCTGAATAACTAAGTTAAGCACCTAAAAAAGCCTCGCACTCACTGATTCAAGAAATTACTAGACCGACTTGATTCTACAATCTTTATCATGTGAGATAAATTTCACAGAAGTACCGGAAAATAAAAAAAATTCTAGTATTGAACAGTTTCATATTTTTAGTATCGAAAATGTGTCAAATTGTCAGTATACCTTGCAACACTAGTGTATATATATATGTATGTGTGTTTATATTTATATATGTGTGTGAATATACACTCACCTAAAGGATTATTAGGAACACCTGTTCAATTTCTCATTAATGCAATTATCTAACCAACCAATCACATGGCAGTTGCTTCAATGCATTTAGGGGTGTGGTCCTGGTCAAGACAATCTCCTGAACTCCAAACTGAATGTCTGAATGGGAAAGAAAGGTGATTTAAGCAATTTTGAGCGTGGCATGGTTGTTGGTGCCAGACGGGCCGGTCTGAGTATTTCACAATCTGCTCAGTTACTGGGATTTTCACGCACAACCATTTCTAGGGTTTACAAAGAATGGTGTGAAAAGGGAAAAACATCCAGTATGCGGCAGTCCTGTGGGCGAAAATGCCTTGTTGATGCTAGAGGTCAGAGGAGAATGGGCCGACTGATTCAAGCTGATAGAAGAGCAACTTTGACTGAAATAACCACTCGTTACAACCGAGGTATGCAGCAAAGCATTTGTGAAGCCACAACACGTACAACCTTGAGGCGGATGGGCTACAACAGCAGAAGACCCCACCGGGTACCACTCATCTCCACTACAAATAGGAAAAAGAGGCTACAATTTGCACAAGCTCACCAAAATTGGACAGTTGAAGACTGGAAAAATGTTGCCTGGTCTGATGAGTCTCGATTTCTGTTGAGACATTCAGATGGTAGAGTCAGAATTTGGCGTAAACAGAATGAGAACATGGATCCATCATGCCTTGTTACCACTGTGCAGGCTGGTGGTGGTGGTGTAATGGTGTGGGGGATGTTTTCTTGGCACACTTTAGGCCCCTTACTGCCAATTGGGCATCGCTTAAATGCCACGGCCTACCTGAGCATTGTTTCTGACCATGTCCATCCCTTTATGACCACCATGTACCCATCCTCTGATGGCTACTTCCAGCAGGATAATGCACCATGTCACAAAGGTTGAATCATTTCAAATTGGTTTCTTGTACTAAACTGGCCCCCACAGTCACCAGATCTAAACCCAATAGAGCTTCTTTGGGATGTGGTGGAACGGGAGCTTCGTGCCCTGGATGTGCATCCCACAAATCTCCATCAACTGCAAGATGCTATCCTATCAATATGGGCCAACATTTCTAAAGAATGCTTTCAGCACCTTGTTGAATCAATGCCACGTAGAAGTAAGGCAATTCTGAAGGTGAAAGGGGGTCAAACACAGTATTAGTATGGTGTTCCTAATAATCCTTTACGTGAGTATATATATATATATATATATATCATGTATAAATAAAAGAACGTGAAACATGGAACTCGCCCGTCTAGCACATTGCCTTCATTCATCTACCTATAGTCCTGTTCCTTTAATGCTGTGGCTTATTAACATATGGTAATGACTTAGCAATTGTTAACATGAGATGCAAACGTTTTCCGGGCTGACATTAAACATGTGCATAGCACAATCAAATCTGAATTGCGTGAAAGCCTTAATTAGACTGAATACACACATTTTTGTGCGATATTTGCATAGCAAATTCATCCAATAATTGCGCAAAACTGTGCTTAAACAGTGGGAATAACAGCACACTGTGGAATGGCACAGGTGGGTTTGTGAGCCGCAAACAGGCTTGCTATAAAATGGCATATTCCAATGTTGATTCGTGTCATGTTTGAATATCTCTCCTTTTTTGGCCAAGTCGCACATTTCTTCCATGGCACACATTTTGCGTGGAAATTGCGTGAAGTTTGAATATCGGGCCCAAAATGTGCACAGTTTATACATCGAGTATAATAAACAATGTTTGCTTGTACTAGTAATTATAGCTAGTATTTAGTGTATCCTTCACATTGTACTTATGCACTGAACATGAAGTTTACAAATGAGAGGAGGCCATTCGACCCATCGTGCTCGTTTGGTGTCCATAAATAACTAAGTGATCCTATCCAGTCTAATTTTAAATGTTCCCAAATATTCAGCTTCAACCACATCGCTGGGGAGTTTGTTCCAGATTGCAACAACTCTGTTTCAAGAAGTGTCTCCTGTTTTCTATCTTGAATGCCTTGAAGCCCAATTTCCATTTGTGTCCCAGGTCTGTGTGTCCCTGCAGATCTGGAAAAGCTCCTCTGGTTTGATGTGGTTGATGCCGTTCATGATTTTGAAGACTTGAATCAAGTCCCCACGTAGTCTCTTCTGTTCCATGGTGAAGAGGTTCAGTTCCCTCAGTCTCTCCGAGTAGGACATTCCCTTCAATCCTGGAATAAGTCTAGTTGCTCTCCTCTGAACTGCCTCTAGAGTAGCGATATCTTTCTTGGAGTGTGGTGTGCAGAATTCTACACAGTATTCCAGATGGGGTCTAACTAGTGCATTGTACAGTCTTAACATTACTTCTCTTGTTTTAAATTCTACACTTTTGACTATACAGTAAGGGAAAAAGTATTTGATCCCCTGCTGATTTTGTACATTTGCCCACTGACAAAGAAATGATCAGTCTATAATTTTAATGGTAGGTGTATTTTAACAGTGAGAGACAGAATAACAGCAAAAAAATCCTACCTGAGCATTGTTTCTGACCATGTCCATCCCTTTATGACCACCATGTACCCATCCTCTGATGGCTACTTCCAGCAGGATAATGCACCATGTCACAAAGGTCGAATCATTTCAAATTGGTTTCTTGAACATGACAATGAGTTCACTGTACTAAACTGGCCCCCACAGTCACCAGATCTCAACCCAATAGAGCATCTTTGGGATGTGGTGGAACGGGAGCTTCGTGCCCTGGATGTGCATCCCACAAATCTCCATCAACTGCAAGATGCTATCCTATCAATATGGGCCAACATTTCTAAAGAATGCTTTCAGCACCTTGTTGAATCAATGCCACGTAGAATTAAGGCAGTTCTGAAGGCGAAAGGGGGTCAAACACAGTATTAGTATGGTGTTCCTAATAATCCTTTAGGTGAGTGTATATATATATATATATATATATATATATATATATATATATATATATATATATATATATATACACACACACACAAACACACATATACAAACATTCACATATATACACACATTATACATCAATAAATAAATAATAGGAAAATATTGGTATCGGACGATCTTGTTATATTAATATCAGATATTGGTATTGGTATCCTTGCATCCCTACTATATAGTACTATATAACATTTTGATCCATTTCGTGTGACATACTGTGGTAAATTAAATGTATTCCATATACTCACATAAACTTTTTCCCTGTAATGATAGTACATTTTATTTACATGAATATAGGGGACATTTTTATTTTACATTGATGTTTAAATGTTGGCATTTCAATTAAAATGAAACTGAATAAACTGAATACACCAAAACCAAACCAAACCAAAACAGATATCCAATGGGTATACCACAATAGGATTGGTAGAATGTCTACAGTTACATTGGTGTTGAGTGAAATGTGTAGTTTCAGATTACAAGAAGCACAGCTGAATGGTACTTAATGTGTACATGTGGTAAAGTTGGTGAATGTATATGGTTGTGCTCTGGGTAGATTACTACGTTGTTACTGGGAGATGCATTCGCCAGGTGGCTGAAAGGATAATACACTAAGCACATCCACTGGTTGAGTAATTATTAATAGGTTTATGTACGGGAGGAAGACTCACCAATCCACAGCAAATCTGCAGTTACTAACTAAGCAAGTGATAATTAGATCTGCAAAGAAGAAACCAGAGTTAAATTAATATACAGTATGGAAATGCAAAATAACAGTATTACCAATCATAAAGCAAAACTGATCAGCTGTAGCTCATAGTACTTCTTAACTCTTCCGAGTAAAAACAAATATTGACATTTTGTTTTAGTGCTTTGGCCATTGTGAATAGAGACTATTCCGTTATGGTGCAGTCTGATTATAATAGTGTTAACAGAGGAATAGCAAACTTTGCGATACTGTATCATCTCAATTTAGTACAGCTTGAGTTGGAAGAAAAGATGCTCGTAATTTCAAACAATACACTAATGCTTCAATTAATTTAAATGAGAAAAACAAAGTAAACATTATTTTTTGAATGAAATGGTAGCATTTGTATGAGTGAGATCCAAGAAAACGAAAAAAAATGAAAATTAGATTATAATTAAATGAGAGAATTTTTCAATTGTAGTGAATGTTTCGAAACTTTAACTAATAAGCGTTACATGGACCAATATATAAATTGATAATTATCGTTTTCGTATGTTTGACTACAGTAACTTTTGTCCTTCTATTTATACACACACATACACATATTTAACAATAAAGATTACAAAATACTGTGGCAATCTTAACTCTTTTAATATTTTTATAACAGTAATACTATTTAAGTGGTTCTAAATTAGATAATCTCTACCGAGACCGTATGCTACACAAATGAGGCCTACTAATGAGTGACTATGACCGATTAAAATACATCGTGCATTTCAAACAGTCTGTAAAAATATTGTATGGTAATCAGCAGAATGTTCTATTTTTATTCTTGTTTTTATAAAAAATCGTTTATTTCACTAAAGAAAAACTACACCGTTGACAGAGACAATACACCACCTACCTCTGCCCACAGATCACAATTGTGTTGCAGACCGGAAGTGACAAAAACGAAACTTTATTCAAAGTGCCACTTGCTTCTTTTATCCATTAAATGTAGGCAGAGCATTTTGTGAAGGATAATAATTTTCGTTTCATTTTTCGGAAGCAAATGACTCTGCGTTTGTGTGATTTAGGTTTTTATATATCGAGAAGACTAGTTTAATTGTTGTATATTTGTAAGTTTAATATATTAATATTTGGAATTGGAATTGTTGTATACAGTATTTGTAAGTTTAACATTTAATTGCATTCAGTTACAGATTAGATTTACAAGATTTACTTACAAAACTTAATTTGATTGGTCTTAATTTATGTTACTATCTGTATAACTGTGTTATTAAACATTAACATTTCAATTGCAAAAAAAGTAAAGACAATGTAGTGTTATTGTTATTATAAGTATAGCCTAATAATTATATTTTTGTATAACGAATATTAATGTATGTAATTATCAATTATGACAATAGTCAAACTAAATCGGAAATAAACAGGAAGAGAAATGTCAGTCTTTACCCAGATAGCACAGGACGTTGGGCCGACGTTGGCATATGGTTGGCACGTTTGGACAGCAATAGCGGTCGGGGGGTGACGTATATCCGACGTCGGATTACGGTTGGTATGGTCGGACAGCAGTAGGTCGGGGAGGTGGAGGAAGACCGACGTCGGCATATGTTTGGCATGGTCGGACTGCAGTTATGGTCGGCGAGATGGATCATGTCCGACTAAATGCTGACAGACACGATATCAGTGCAACTTGTTTTAATGCATTGACCTATATAGCTTTAAAATATCATATGAATAATAATCATAGTAAATATATTTGATACTGTGAATAATAATCATAGTAAATATATTTGATGTTGTGAATAATAATCATGGAAAATATATTTGATGCTGTGAATAATAATCATTGAAAATATATTTGATTCTGTCAGAATGTGCAGCTTCAGTTTTGAAAGCGCTCGAGCGCTCTTCCTCGAGCCCACAAGCGTCTCCTCAGATGACGTCAGAGCGGAGAGCCGCTGGAAAGTAAGTTCACCTTCAGACTATTATAAAAAAAAATATATATATACTGTTGTTTAAATGTAAACGTAGAATATGTAATTGTCTGAACTACCGGGTTGTTTTCAAAATAACATTTTTAAAATATCAATGATAGGCTTCTAATTTTCTGTATGGAATGGCTTAAAGTGTAAATGACATTATACAGCCAGTTGAGTAATGAATTATGTAGCGAATGTATTTGAATGTGTAACTAATTTGTCAGAAGTGAAAAACAGAAGTGATCACATTTTCTTCGCATTGTATTTTTCTTCAGTGAGCCGGTTTCATTATAGGCGTTGTGTGTGAAGATGCCACAGAAACGAGTTGTTTGTATTTGTAACAGGACACTGAATTAGCCACACGTGTAACATAATGGCTACAGCCTAGGATAGAAGGGAATTCACATAACGATTTTAAAAGTTGTCAATACTGACAATTAAAATTACAGTTTAAGAATGAATACGGCTTATTTTTTGTTTATCTGTTTATCTAGAATTGAGCCAGAGGTGTCCAGAGGATTCAGGCACTCGATCACTGAGAAGCAAGACCAGACGTTTGTCGTTTATTCTTCTAAATCTACTATTTGTGAATAAAATTGGTGCTTATTCGTAGCTGCTGAGTGATTTGAATATATACGATCTTACATGTCTTTCTATTGTGTTTTGATCTGGGAATCTGTAAATGGCTACTGCACATTTACTTATTTAATATTAAATGCGTTATATAATTGGGCTTGGTTCTGTTGAGCATGTATAAGACATCAGCTTTTTAAATAACTGTGTGAATTGGATAATAAAAAAAATAGAAATACTGTCTCAAGCTTCCTGCATCCCTACCTCACAGGGAGAGAGAAAACGAAGCATTGACACAGTGTGACTGTAGTTCTGCTCTTCTGTAATATATTTCTACAAGATCAAGACCGGGCTCTGAAAACACTACACGGCTACAGGACGAGCACAGCGAAGCAATGAGCAGCACTGGATACAGGATAAGAGCAAATTATACTTTTGAGGATGAACATTTGCAGGTCAAAACACGAATTTACCGACCGACGTTGGAGCGACGTCGGGCAGTGGTTGTTTTGCTCATCGGGCCAACGTAGGCACTCTGACAATGTAGTCGGGCCAACCTTGGCCCGATGAGCAAAAAGACACGACGGCCCGACGTCGTCTTCCAACGACGTTGGCCCAACGCTGCTGTGCTGTGTGTGTGTGTCTTTCCTCAGTGTCAATCCAATCTTAATTTGTTACTTTTTTAAGCGACTTTTCTGTAATGCAGCTGAAAGTTATAACAAGGTATGAACATCTAATGTGTATGATTATTGATGACATTTAAATTACAATAATTACATCCAATTGTTTAATTAATATGTATGTCTCTTTGTCTTGATTTTGTTTTCGCTGTCTACTATAACGAATTGAGCATAGGGTTGATTTAGCGTTTGCTTTACACTGCTATTAACACGTCCAGTGTGAATGCAATTTAACGACGAAGGGCCGGATTAAATCAAAACTTTGACCCACCCGCTAATAGAAAACTACAAACCAGTACATCATAGCGGTTACATTTATTATTAGAAGAAAGTTCTATTTTACTGAAAATGAAGCCGCAACTGAGTACACTTCTGTAGTTTTCTATTAGCGGGTGGGTCAAAGTTTTGATTTAATCCCATTTTAAATCGGAAATAAAGGGAAGAGTCTTTATGTCAGTCTTTATTTCCATACACTGTCTTTCCTCAGTGTCAATCCAATCTTAATGTGTTACTTTTTAAGCGAATAACTCGCAACCTCTTCCGTCTTTTCTGTACTGCATCTGAAGTTACATGGTATGCAAATAATAACACATCTATTGCATATGATTATTGATGCCATTTGAATTATAATAATTACATCCAATTGTTTAATTAAAATGTATTTTTCTTTCTTTGTCTTGATTTTGTCTACTATCACGAATTAAGCATAGGGTTGGTTTAGCGTTTTGCACGGATTTTAACGCGTCCAGTGTGAATGCAGTTTATTGAAGCGAAGGTTTTGACGTGATAAGACCTTAAATAATTGATTAACTTAAATAACTATTAACTGTATTATTTAAAATAATATTAGGTTTCAGTGCATCTATTTCGAACTGACAGTTTGAGCTTGATAGAGAAGTCAAAGCTAAGAGATGAGACTTTACATTTTGTAAAATTAAAACATATTTTTGTAAGGTTAAATTTTAATACATCCAATTAGAGATTAGACTTCATATTTTGAATAACTGAAATTGATCTATATTTGTAAGATTAACATTTAAATGCATTCAGTTAGAGATTAGACTTTATACTTACAAAACGTATTTGTTTTTATTAGTCTTAATTTAGGACTTTGTTAATATCTGTATAACTTTGCTATTAAACTTTAATATTTAAATTGCAAGAAAGTAAAGTTTAATGTGTAATATGAATATATGTATAAAATGAAATACATATTATTTACACAAACACATTTTAAAAATACAATACAATTAACAAACAATAGAGAAAAAACGACTGCTTAGCACAGTAGGTTATGGATCTTAGGCATGAAATTCACACTTTTGAAAACACATTTTTATTTGAAAAAGTAAACAACACGACAGAAGTGAGGAAAACAACATGCAATATAAGAAGTAGCTGAACAGTTATGGACATTTTTAAACTGAAACACACACACAATCACAATTGGATTAGGGCTGTACTGAAAGATATTAAACACCCTACCCCACCCTCACTCAATACAGATAGCTGAGTAGTACCTATATGCCTGACCCCTTATCTCCCATCCTCCCTGTAATTTGACTAGTGCCTTCGACCCTTTACCCCCCCACCCCCCCTTATCCTTGCAACCGATTAGCACCAGCAACCCCTCCCTTTCCTGGAACCAACTTTGTAGACTGTGATGTTGTGTCTGCACACAGTTCCGATTTTAAAGACACGACTCTCGATCCTGACTGAATGACACAGACTGTTTTTGGAAGTGTTTTGGCAACAGCTTTTTCATCTTCTGTTCCAAGCCAGTCTTTTACAGTCTCTACCCCACTGGTGAGTTCTTCAAATTCTGCAGTAAACCAAAGGAATTCTTCTCCTTTCCTTCCTAGTCCAAGTACCATGACCTCTGCTGGCATGTCTGTCGGCTTCATTTCCTACAAGACAAAGAACCAAAAAGAAGCTAAATGAAAAGAAGTCTAGCATATTTTCTCAACATTATATTAAAATACAGAACACATCTAAATTGTTTTATATCAAGTTTGATAGTATTCAAGTATTCAACTCAAGTCACTTGATATTTTTCATATAGAACTGCTCTCAAAAAACTGCCACAGAGTACTCTTCAAATATGTTATTTCATATAGTCAGATGGAAGCAAATACATAGATCCTGAATAAGATACATCAATAATTTCAATTAATTGAAGACAAGAAAGCTCAGATTAATGCTTATAACTTGTTGTATCATGGCCTTATTGGTTGGGATTTAGTTTATTAACAGGTTGATAAATGTAAAACAAAAAAATAAGAAAGATACTAACCTGCACAGTCGTATTAGTTGTTGAATTCAGTTTGATGAGAATTGGAGCCACGGAGATGGGTCATTGTGACAGTCGTTCCTATGCTGTATTGGAGCAATGCAGCTTCCCTCCACATGACAACATGGACTGATGTGCCGTGATCTTCTATGGTTATGTCTCTCACTGGTATGTGCCCCTCTTTCACTGTCACTTGTCGTGGCAGTTTATCCTAAAACATAGAGAATATTAAATATTTTTTTCATAATAGACTGCATAGCACATGATTAACTTTTTTTTTTTTTTTAGTTTAAGTCAAAATGGTAAACGACTATACATTCAAATCTAACTTTGAAAACCTGCCTAATTAGTACTGAATTAAAGTGGATACGTAAGATGCAAATGCATGCACTTGGTTAGGTCACTGCAACACATGTAGCCAGAACTATAGAAATGCCCCAGACTTGACCTAGGTGTCTGGTAATACAATGTTTGTATATGTGGCATTAAAGAGATTGAAAATATACACTGTTACGGTTCCCAATTATAAAGCTGGGCTTAATTACCAGGTGTCAAATGCAACTTTGTATAACCACAGAGTTAAGGTCAAGTCTGGTGCATCTGTTTAGTCATGCTTACAAAAGAGAAGGTAGAGAATAAGAGTGAATTAACCCTTTCTTTTTCACTGACCTCTAAAGCTATTCATACAGTGCATGCAATGTAATTGGTTAGTGTATACATACATGAATGCATCTGTATATTCAGCATTTGCTGTATAACAAAATTAAAACATGAGTATTGTTATACTATCCTTTACTGGACATAGTAAAAACGTAGTTTTAGATGTCAAACAATGTGAAATATTTTAGACAAATGTGTTGTTTTTTGACAATCCTATTTGGTCAAGAGAGAATGATGAGTTATATTTAAATAAGACTTTCATATTTAACTGTATACTTAAATTACACTATAATATAAATTATAGGATTTTGTGACTCCTGCTTTGTAAAAGCACACTGTGTCACGTCTGTCATACTAAAAAAGCAGGGGTCTCAAACTCAATTCCTGGAGGGCTGTGTGTATACTGGTTTTCGTTCCTCACTTACTTAATTTGTCTAATTAATTATTCAATTTCATATATTTAAACAATATATTGCAAGGTATTTTACAGGTGATGGTCTAAAAGTGCATTTGATTCAAGGTACAGTATCTTATAAAATATCCTGGGCCTGGATAGGGGTTTAAATGTTTGTAGCTAATTAAACAATTAGATCAATTAATTAATTGAAGACTCAGTTTGAACAAAAACCAGCATACACACGGCCCTCCATGGATTTAGTTTGAGACCCCTGGTAAACAGACTGGGCGTAAGGGGACCCAGCTGCAGAGTGAACACAGATATAACAAAGACAGCTCTGTAATCGTGGTGAGCAGAACAAGCAGAGGTCAGGTCACAGGTAAACAGTGCAATACAGGGAATCCGAAGTGGTGACCAAAAACAGGCAGGCAAAAGGTCAGGTATCCGATGAACAAGGCAAAAATGGGATCCAAAAAACAGTAGTCAAGAGAAGGCAAGGGTCAAACACAATGGAGCGCAGAGACAGGTACAAGGCTTAGAAATTGGTGCAGATGCAAACAATGACTTCACAATGATCTGGGGTTTTAGTTTGGTTTAAATACACTGAGAGATGTGTGGGGGAAATCAGGAACAGGTGAAGGAGATAATTGAATAATGCCATGAAACAGGTGAAGGGTGACATCTGGAAGGTAGACTCGAACCTTCATCTCCCTCCACAGATTTTCTATGGGACTAAGGTCTGGAGACTGGCTAGGCCACTCCAGGACCTTAATGTGCTTCTTCTTGAGCCACTCCTTTGTTGCCTTGGCTGTGTGTTTTGGGTCATTGTCATGCTGGAATACGAATCCACGACCCATTTTCAATGCCCTGGCTGAGGGAAGGAGGTTCTCACCCAAGATTTGACAGTACATGGCCCCGTCCATCATCCCTTTGATGCGGTGCAGTTGTCCTGTCCCCTTAGCAGAAAAACACCCCCAAAGCATAATGTTTCCACCTCCATGTTTGACAGTGGGGATGGTGTTCTTGGGGTCATAGGCAGCATTCCTCCTCCTCCAAACACGGCGAGTTGAGTTGATGCCAAAGAGCTCGATTTTGGTCTCATCTGACCACAACACTTTCACCCAGTTCTCTGAATCATTCAGATGTTCATTGGCAAACTTCAGACGGGCCTGTACATGTGCTTTCTTGAGCAGGGGGACCTTGCGGGCGCTGCAGGATTTCAGTCCTTCACGGCGTAGTGTGTTACCAATTGTTTTCTTGGTGACTATGGTCCCAGCTGCCTTGAGATCATTAACAAGATCCTCCTGTGTAGTTCTGGGCTGATTCCTCACCATTCTCATGATCATTGAAACTCCACGAGGTGAGATCTTGCATGGAGCCCCAGACCGAGGGAGACTGACAGTTATTTTGTGTTTCTTCCATTTGCGAATAATCGCACCAACTGTTGTCACCTTCTCACCAAGCTGCTTGGCGATGGTCTTGTAGCCCATTCCAGCCTTGTGTAGGTCTACAATCTTGTCCCTGACATCTTTGGACAGCTCTTTGGTCTTTACCATGGTGGAGAGTTTGGAATCTGATTGATTGATTGCTTCTGTGGACAGGTGTCTTTTATACAGGTAACGAGCTGAGATTAGGAGCACTCCCTTTAAGAGAGTGCTCCTAATCTCAGCTCGTTACCTGTATAAAAGACACCTGGGAGCCAGAAATCTTGCTGATTGATAGGGGATCAAATACTTATTTCCCTCATTAACATGCAAATCAATTTATAACTTTTTTGAAATGCGTTTTTCTGGATTTTTTATTGTTATTCTGTCTCTCACTGTTAAAATACACATACCATTACAATTATAGACTGATAATTTCTTTGTCAGTGGGCAAACGTACAAAATCAGCAGGGGATCAAATACTTTTTTCCCTCACTGTACATCAAAATTGTGTTTTTTTTATTAACATGCTTTAATGTGATATTATGAATCTAAGAAAAGAGTACAATTGACAGTGGCTCACAGACTCACTTTTAACAAAATAGCCAGAGTACTACCATAACTGTGTACTGTGTACTATGCGTGGCAGGTGACAGAACCTTCCATAAATTACTTTTTACACTGCATTGAAGGCATGATATATTTGTTTAATGCAGTACAAAAAAAAAAAGAGTGGTCAGGCATTAGAATAATAACTGGATTTAAAAGTTTCTAGAAAAGTAATCTGCATTTAAAAGCAAACATTACTACAGAGTTTAAAAGCACATCTGGTGAATGTAAGCAGTTAAGTGCATTATTATATCAACACCTTTTAAATACTTGGTAGCTATAAAGCAGCTTGATAGTTCTTCTCTATAAGAAATTGTGAGTCAGTTTTGCAGTTGACCTTGATAGGTCAAAGGTCGTGGTACAGGGAATTTTCAGATAGATCATAGATGGGTTCCTATTTCTGTTCCATATTAAGTATAACCTAGCTGCACTCAATAAGGTGTTATGAGATATTATTCAATTTGAGTAATTGTAGCTTGAAAGCAGCTTGATAGCTCCTCTGTGGATGCAATTTTGAGAACATATTAAAGGTCATCGTATAGGACATTTTCAGATAGATCATACATGGTTTCCTATATGTGTTCCATAATAAGTATGATCGTGAGTGCAATCTGTAAGCAGTCATGAGTTCGTTCTCAGTTTGACCTTAAGGAGAGGTCAAAGGTCAAAATGATGGACATGTTCAAATAGACCACATATGAGTTCCTATCTGAGTTCTATAGCAACCATTAGCCTATCTACATTCTATAGGGCAATATAAGCAGTTTAAGGCATTGATTGACCACTCAGGGGAGGTCAAAGGTCAAAATGAAGGTGCTTGGACTATTTTAGAAGTAAACATATGATGTTCATTACAAATCTGAAATCAGATATCAGTTTTGAGCCTTGCATCTAGGAGACAATATGAGATTATTAATACTCATATTGAATTTGACCTTGAAGGAAAGGTCTAAGGTCAAATTCAGGGGCATATTTTGAAAGCCCATCTATGCTTTCCTATATGTGTTCAATATATACCAAAGGCCTATTTCCTCTCTGTGAGGAGTTATAGAGCAAAAACTTAAAAAATATTGCATTTGACCTGAATCGAGAGGTCAAAGGTCAAATCTTCTGACATTTTCAATTAAACCATTTATGGTTTCCTATACGTGTCCAATACTAAATGTGACTCTATCATCAATCAGAAAGCAGTTATTAGGCAAAATAACTTTAAATTGACCTTTTAACCCTGAAGGAAAGGTCAAAGGTCAATCTCAAGGGCATATTTTGAAAGCCCATCTATGGTTTCCTATATGTGTTCAATATATACCAAAGGCCTATTTCCTCTCTGTGAGGAGATATAGAGCAAAAACTTAAACAATATTGCATTTGACCTGAAGTAAGATTTAATAGGAAAGGTCAAAGTTCAAATTTTATTTTTTCAAAAGAACACATGTGGTCCCCTATGACATGATTCATGGTGACTTTGGTGGATTTTGCATGTTGTAAACCCTGAAATGCAAGAAAATGTGATTTGACCTTGAAGGAGAGGTCAGAGGTCAAGTTCAAGGTCATGCGTGGATACAGCCCATATGGTTTCCTATACATGTTCTATAGTGACCATCATCGTATCTGCCACCCGTAAGGAGTTATAAGCCTTCAAAAATCATGATTTTTTGGGGAGTCTTGGAGAGGAAGGGAAGTAGGGAGACAGGGCGGTAGTTCTGAGGAGAGGTGGCATCAAGGGTTGGTTTCTTGAGCAGTGGGATGACAGCAGCTTGTTTAAATGCAGAGGGGAAAGCCAGAGAGGAGTAAGGAGTTGAGGAGGGAGGAGATTAAGGGGAGAAGATCAGGAGCAGTTGCTTGGAAGAGATGAGATGGGAGAGGGTCCAGGTCGCATGTTGTGGGTTTGTGACGTAGGAGGAGAGCAGAAACTTCAGCATCTGAGAGAGGTGTGAATGAAGAAAAGGAAGCTAGGTCGGTGGGAGGTTTCGGTGTGATGGGAGATGAGGGTGGAGTATTGAAGAGCCTGCGGATGTCTGCAATCTTGGAGGAGAAGAAGGAGGCGAAATCATCAGATGAGGGAGGAGGAGGGGGAGGGGGGGCAAGGAGGGAGGAGAAGGTGGAGAAGAGTTTGCCAGGGTTGTTGATAGTGGATTTGAAGAGAGATTGGAAGTAAGACTTCTTGGCTGAGGTGAGAGAGGACGAGAATGTGGACAGTAGGGAGCAGTAGAGTTTGAGGGCGGCTGGGAGTTTGGTCCTTTTCCACTTTTGTTCGGCGGCACAAAGATTGGAAGTTCCTGATGAAACTTCGTCTGCGTTGTTTAAGGATAGTTTTTCCACTGTGATAAGCAGTAGCTGTTGAATGCAAACAGTATAATCAAATTGAATGCACATACAGTTGTAATGCTTAAATAGCTGCAAAATTGCAATAAGTGCTGCAATCAGTTGGCAAGTGTATTTTCATTATATGAGTAGTAGTTTCCAGACTAATTCTAGCATATATGTGTAGCTTTACTGTCTGTGTTAGTAAAGATTCTGAATGCAATTTCACATTTGGTCCACATGATGGCATCAGTGGTGTACATAAGGTATGTCACCTTCATTTTGACCTTTATATATTTGTAAAAAAAAACATATTTATACTGCATTTGAATAATTTTCTTTTTTCCATCAGAAACATTTATTTGTATCTCTTTAATGAACATTGCTATGAAGTACACGGGAACATAAACAGTTTATGAAAAACTTATTTTGGTTCATTTTTCGTATTTCATTAATTATATATTTACATTTGAAAGGAATTTCAGTTGTTAAAACATTGTCATCATTATTTTCAAAATCTGGTACCTGGGAAGGGTTTACATTTTTTCATCTGGATTTGAAGAGGTTAAGGAAAAGACAAACTTCATAATAAAGCAGTATAAATACACAGAGTTAAGTAGTAGAAGGCAGTGCAATGGATAGGAAATGATCATTCAATAATCAGGTGCTAATACACAGAAAACAAGTTAAGAATAAGTGTCCTAGAATGTCACCATCATTTTGACCTTTAAATATTTATCTATTATAAAGGATACAATTGTAAAAAAAAAAAACATATATTTATACTCCATTTGAATTTTTTTCTTTTTTCAATCAGAAACATTAGTTTTTATTTCTTTACTGAACATGGATATGAAGTACACGGGAACATAAACAATTAATGAAATACTAATTTTAGTTAATTTTTTGTATTTTATGCATCATATCTTTACATTTTCAATCAATTTCTGTTGTTAAAACACTATCATCACTATTTTCAAAATCTGGTACCTGGGAAGGGTTTGCATATTTTAATCTGGATTTGAAGAAGTTAAGGAAAGGACAAAGTTCAGAACAAAGCAGTATAAATACACAGAGTTGAGCAGCAGAAGGCTGTGCAAGTACGGCACACAGTGCAACTGATAGGAGATTATCATTCAATAATCAGGTGCTAATACACAGAATACCAGCAACGAATACGGTGAATAATGGAACAAGGGTGACATCTAGTGGACATTAGAGGTACTTCATATTGCAGATGTTACAATAAAATATACATTTTGAATGATTTTTAATTAGAATTCAGCGGTGAAGGGCAAAGATATTTAGACATTTCGTTAGTAAATAATCAATGCTCTTTCTGAATCTGAAGTCAGATTTGAGCTATGTGACATGGAAATAGGACTGGTCACAATGAAGGACATTTTTAGATGGTGCATGTATGACTTCCTACATGTGCTCTATATTGACCAATGGCCTATCTCCTCTCTGTTAGGCGTTATAGAACAAGAATCGCTCACAAATGAGAATTTGACCTGAAAAGAGAGGTCGAAGGTCAAAACCAAGGACAGTTTTAGACAGCCCACTTAGGGTTTCCTAAACGTGTTCCGTAGTGAAATTTACCCTATCGACACTGTATTAGGCATTATAGAGCAAAAATCTGTCAAAATGAGAATTTGACCTCCACCAAAAGGTCAAAGGTCAAAATGATGGACATTTTCAGACAGCCCACATATGGCTTCCTATACGTGTCCAATAGTAAATTTTACTGTATCTGTACCCTGTAAGCAGTTATAAGGCAAAATAACATTCAATTGACCTTTGAAACCTCAATTAAAGGTCAAAGTTCAAACTTTTTTATTTTAAAAGAACAATTTGGTCTGTTTTACATGTTTTCACACTACAATCCTACAATTTCATGTTTGACCTTGAAAGAGAGGTTGTAGGTCAAGTTCAAGGACATCCATGGATAGAGGCTATATGGTTTCCCTTACGTGTTCTATAGACACCATCATCATATCTGATACACAAGAGGAGTTATGAGCCATCAAAGTTGTTCTTTTTCTTTTGCAATATCCCATGATGCATAGCTCCGATCGGAAAACCGATAGCATTTTTGGAAACTTCATGCAGGAGTTCATATTAGTGTTCAATAGTATGTTTTGCCATAAAAGCATCCTAGAAGGCATAATGAGATGTTCAATATCTGATGACATTTCCATCAGATCCTAGATGCTGTATCTCAGTCCAGGAAGGTCACAGGTCAAGTGGTTTATTCTGATACAGCACATAAGCATTCAATAAGTACTATGACTGTATTTAGAGCCGTTAGAGAGTTCTATAGTACTTTCACTTTCACAGCATATGGCATGTAGGTCCAAAAGTAGATCACACAGCCACTATAAAAACAACAGCATACTATTCGGGACATAGCGCCTTCAGACTGCCAAGTTTGGTGTGGATCAGTGCAAAACTGTAGGAGGAGATGCGTTGACATTTTGGTGCGCAAACGAGAATAATAATAATAATAATAATAATAATAATAATAATAATAATAATAATAATAATAATAATAGTAAAGAAACCGAGAGATAACAATGTTTTACAACGCAGACAATAATAAGAATAAGAATAAGAAGAAAAATAATAAAGAAACCGAGCAATAACAAGATCTGCGTTTTTCAACACAGACAATAAAGAAACCGAGTGATAACAATGTCTGCAGACAATAAGAAGAAGAAGAAGAAGAAGAAGAAGAAGAAGAAGAAGAAGAAGAAAAATAATCAAGGAACCGAGCAATAACAAGTTCTGCATTTTTCAACGCAGATAATAATAATAAGAAGAAGAAGAATAATAAAGAATCCGAGTAATAACAACATCTGCGTTTTTCAACGCAGATAATAATAATAATAATAAGAAGAAGAAGAAGAAGAAGAAGAAGAAGAAGAAGAAGAAGAAGAAGAAGAAGAAGAAGAAGAAAGAGAGTAATATCAAGATCTGCATTTTTCAACACAGATAACTAGATTCAGAAGTTTCTGGAAACTTCATCAGCATTGAAAAACTGCTGTTTTAAGACCATTTAGAGGAGTATCTGATGAATATAAGCATGTTAAGTATGTTTGAAAGAATTGTAGCTTTAAACCAGATTCATAGCTCTTCATAGCTGGAAGGATTTATAATAGGGAAATTCATTTGACCTATCAATCAGGTCAACGGTCATCATAAAGGGCATTTTCAGATAGATAATACATAGTTTCCTGTGATCCATAATAAGTATGAGCCTAACTGCAATCTGAAAGCAGTTATGAGCCTGTTCTCAGTTTGACTTTAATGAGAGGTCAAAGGTCATATTTTCCGACATTTTCAAACAGACAACACGTGTTCCTATCTGAGTTCTATAGCAATCATTAGCCTATCTACATTCCTTAAGGCAATATAAGGAGTTTTAGGCATTGATTGACCACTAAGGGGAGGTCAAAGGTGAAAATTAAGGCGCTTGGACTATTTTAGAAGTATACATATGATGTTCATTACAAATCTGAAGTCAGATATCAGTTTTGAGCCTTGTGTCTAGGAGCAAATACAAGTTTCTTACTACTCATAGTAAATTTAACCTGAATGGGAAGGTCAAAGGTCAAATTTGTGGGCATATTTTGAAAGCCCACTATGGTTTCCTGTATGTGTTCAATATATAGCAACGGGATATTTCCTCTCTGTGAGGAAATATAGAGCAAAAAGTGAACAAATATTGCATTTGAATAGCTTCAAAAAAGCACTAAGTGCTGCAATCAGTTGTTAAGTGTATTTGCATTATATCAGTAGTAGTTTTCAGACTAATTATAGCATACATGTGTAGCTTTACTGTCTGATATTCAAAATTCTGAATGCCATTTCAAATTTTGTCCACATGATGGCGTCAGTGGTCTACATAAGGAATGTCACTTAATGACTCAAATGAAAAGCTGCCATTGTGATTGGTGAACAGCAATCTCAGTTGCAGTGTGTCACATACAATATTTTTAATTAGGTCATGACAACCATGTTCTTGTGTGTAGCAGCTTAAACTAAACCAAAGATGCTCTTTTAGAATCTGAAGTCAGATTGGAGCTGTGAATATTCCTTCTTGGTGAAATTATATTCAGAGTCAGTGAAGTATTGAGTTTGACTATGAAAGGGTGGTGAAAGGTCACAACGAAAGACATTTTTTTAGGTGGTGCATATATGACCTCCTATACGTGTTCCATACTTACCAAATAAGGTGTAAGGTGTTATGAAGCTAAAATCACCCAAGATGAGCATTTGATCTCAAATGAAAGGTCAAAATTAAGAACATTTTTACACTTCCCATGTATGGTGACTTTTACATGTCTAAGAGTAATAGTGACTGTATCTCTATTCTGTAAGCAGTTAAAATGCACACAAAAAATCTGTATCTGTACCATGACGTACGCACGTATGGCAAAGGAAAACCCTCACACAGTACCATGCTGTGTGTACGTATAGAAAGTTTCTTATTCTATTCTATTAGCGTTTCAGGTTTCATTCCTAAAGGCGGTGCTGTTACGGTACAATATGTCAATACAAAAAGCTGTGGAGGGTGATCACGCAACGTTTTTATCACATGTCGATTAGAGCTGTCATTGTAGCTGTGCGCATCTGGATGTCGCAAGTATTTTGTGATAATCCATTCACCTTTTAACCCTCAGAGGACTTTTAAATTCTAGCTGATAAACAATATGCATTTGCTTATGATCCACAATCTGTGTTATATCTTTCGTTTAAGAACAACCTCTGCTAAATTCATTTCTCATGTAAAATGTACTAAAATGTACACAGTATTTGAGTGGACAATGTGCAATAAAGTAAAAACATAAAAAAACAGAATTTATTTAATTATTTAATTATTTATTTATTATTATTATTAGTAGTAGTAGTATTATTAGTATTATTATTAGTATTATTATTATTATTGATATCACACCCTACACAGTTATAATAAACAGTTTTGACACTTCGAAAATCCTCTTCAACAGATTAAGTATTGAAATATGCATTGTTTTTCAATAAACTATAACATAACACTGAAATAATGCACCTTTCTTGCAAAGCGAATATTGTTATTCTATTTTCCCTGAGTTATTCAGGTCCCTAAGACATGCCACTGAGCAAAGCTGGGCTCTCCAGGAAGTTGCAGAGGGGCTCCTGGCATGCCAGGGTCTCATGTTATATTTTTTGCTGACCTTACAATGCTCACAGTTCCTGCTCAGAGTAGCAGGGCTATATTGAGGGTGTGGTGTGTCCAAAGGGGCAATTGGCAAAGGTGTGTGATTGTTCTGTGTGTGAGCCAGTGGACTTTGAGTCTTTGTTTTGTCCACTTGCACCCCAGTGTGGCTGGCAGTGCCCAATCTAGATCTGCTTCTGTTTTCCGTTGCTGAAAAAAATAAAATAATAAATAAATAAATAAATAAATAAATAAATAAATAAATAAATACATAAATAAATATGTGTATATATATATATATATATATATATATATATATATATATATATATATATATATAATTTTTTTTTTCATACTTTATTGCATATTTTCCACTTATAATATATAATATGCTTTAATACTTAATATTTGAATACTGCATTATAAATACATAATACATGCATACATGCGTAGCTAAAGCTGTTCTGAATCAATAGACATCAAATATGGATTTGATGTCTATTTGTGTTCTGTTCACTCACGTTGCATTTTGTTAATTGATCTAATTAATCTATTAACACGTCTATTTTTGAAAGCATTCTTACTTTACAGCATTTTTTTCACACCTGCCTAAAACTTTTGCACAGTACTATATATATGTATAGGCAGTCAAATCTATTTGTGCTAGGTTTTCAGTGCGTTTTTGATATTCCAGGCCTTTTAAAGAAAGCATATTCAGGATTCCTGTGTGGGATTTGGAGATAGAGACCGTCCTTCTGTTTTCCCCATTGTAGTCTATGAGCATTCCACTCCCCATTATAGTCAATGGGCATTCCGTTTTGTCATTCGTTTTAGTCTGTCCCAAATATGGCCTCCTGTCCTGACTAGTGATGTTCCCCACAATAAACTAACAATAAAGTTATATAAACATTTATTTTATTTATATTTATTTATTTAAATATTAGCTACAGACAATTAAAAATTAATAATAATAACACAAACTTTTAAATCAATAGAACCGTTAATCTGATAGAACACATCTCTGCACTCTGGGCATGACTGAGGAAAACAAATATATAACTAGAACACAAATAAAAGTACTGGTACTTTGATGAAATTTTACTCAAGTAGAATAAAAGTACTGGTATAAAAAACTACTCAAGTAAAAGTAAAAAGTAGCTCATTTAAAAAGTACTCGGAGTACAAGTTACATGTTACAAGTTACAAGCCTTGTCACATGATCTCCAAGCAAACACTAACACTATATATAGTAGTTTTTTATACCAGTACTTTTATTCTACTTGAGTAAAATTTCATCAAAGTACCAGTACTTTTCTTGAGTAGGATTTTTCAGTACTCCTTCCACCTCTGCAACTCACTTTGTCTAAATACATTGGTGTATACCTCCGCCCACCCCCATCCTCCCTATGGTAAGTGGTTTTGTACCAAGTTGCATATGCGATCCTGCACAACTACACATTCATGCCAGAGGGAAAATGAAATTGTAGCACTGAAAGGTGAAGATAGCAAACTGACCTGCTACTGGTGGCTGGCAAGATGCCACTAAAAAAAGTAAAATCTGGTGCCCAAAAAAGAAATACTATTTTATTGTATTTAGTATTTTACATTTACATAAAAGCAATTCAATTTTTTTTAATACTTATGATTAAAATCTTTAAAAATCAATTCTTAAAATCACTTAAAAAAAATTAAAATCTTTGTGATTTTTAACGAAAAACAAAACAATTAACTTAAAATAAACATGTGCACAAAACAACAAAACAAACGTGATTAATGCAAAACTGCTCACCAACATAAAAGTCAAATACATTGAAAATAACTGAAAATGCATTGGACAAAATAAAGAAACAATTAAAGAGGTAAAAATAAAAAACAAACAAAAAAGGTCCAATGCATTTAAAATTAACTCCAAGACGGACAATGTATTTGACAAAAGAATATAACAAAACGAAACCAAAAAACCCCTAAAACAATTAGTGATTTAAAAACAACTAAATCTTTAAAAACAATTAAGATTCATTTTTAAAATCTTTTTAAAAACAATCATCCATAAAATATTTAAAAGATCTTGGACTCGGGCTCCAGCAGGGGGAACTGACCGTCCCCGGAGGTGGGTCCCATCATGGGATCCTGAGCTCCCCCAGATCTTGTATGTGCCAGTTCTTATAGGCTTCCTCCTTGCCCCTCTGATGGACCTCCAGATTGACATAGTCCCTTACGAACACCATGCCCCTCCGCGCGATGACAATCGGGTCCAGCTCCTGCTTGTTGAATAGACAGATGTTCCGTCCCTCCCACAGTGCCTGCTTCACTGCGCAGACGACACGCCACCAGCACCTCAGGGTAGATGATGATAATCCCCTGGCCGGACCGTACAGGATCTGCTGGGCGGTCACCCGCGCAGGAACGGCAAACCTGTGGAGGAACGGAGAAAACAGGAGCCAGACCCTGTGGGCGGAGGGGCACTCACTAAAGATGTGAGCCTCCGTCTCCTTCCCCAGGCAACCCTTATAGGGGCAGGTGTCATAAGGAGCTATGCCCCTTCTGTGCATGAACACTCGGGTGGGGAGACACCGACTCACAGCCATCCAGGAGACATCTTTCTGCGTATTCGTGAGGCAAACGTGCGTAGCGTTAGCCCAGATAAACCGGCAGGTTTCGGGAGGGAAATCTTCTATCCGGCTGGTCTCCTGGGTAGATCTCATCTGGCTACAGATGGTCTTATAATCCCAGGAGGCCAGCACGACTTTATGGAGGCCTACTTCGCGCGCAAAGGCTCGGAGCGCCCTGTAGAACGGCGGGGGATCCCACGAGTGCGGCCTGGTGTTATCCATGGCGCAGAGGCCGAATGGTCTCAGGCTGCTGGCAAAATAAAAGCGGTTCATGAAACTCACTTTCTTGCCAGCAGCCTGGATGTTCTTGACCACATAGGCCAGCCCCTGCGCCTTTATCAGCCGCACAACGTCCGGGACCCCCCTGCCTCCATCCAGGGTACCCTTCACCATCTGCACTCTTTTCAGCCTCTCCATTTTGCTCCCCCAGACAAACCGAAATATAATTTGGGTCACTAATTTTGCGATGACCTTGTCTGGGGGGAAGATCATTCCTACGTAGAGGAGTATCGGGAAGAGGATGGCCTTTACGACCAGCACCTTACCAGCCATCGTCAAGGTCCTTGTGCTCCAGCCGTGGATCTTCCTTTGGACCTTCGCTATGGCCTCCTCCCAGCTCCGGGTGCCCGTGTTGGTCCCGTCGATCGTGATCCCCAGAACCTTGATAGACGGCTTCACAGGGAACACGGTCGGCGGGCCCCGGCCGACAGGCCATGCCCTGGAGAGGTAGACCTCGCTCTTGGCCTTGTTGACAGCGGCCCCCGTCGCCCTACAGAAGCCGTCCAGCAGTTCCTCGACCCTGGCCACGGACGGAGCGTCCGTGCAAACCACGGCCACGTCGTCCATATAGGCCAGGGCCTTCAGTTGCTCTCCGCCGGAACCCGGGAGATGGAAACCTGTCACCCGGACGTCCCGGCGGATTGCCTGCATGAACGGCTCCAAGCAGAGGACGTACAGCAGGGCGACAGGGGACAACCCTGCCGGACCCCGACCTGGTTCGGTCAGGTGGCGGTTCACAAGGACCCTGCTGCTTAGACCGCTGTAGATGATCTTAACCCACTTCCTCAGGCCAAGAGCGAGACCCATCCTCTCCATGACGAGCTGCAGGTATTCGTGGCCCACTCTGTCGAAGGCTTTCTCCTGGTCCAAGCTGATTAGGACCAGGGGAAGCCCTCTCTCGTTCGAGTAGGCCACGACATCCCTGAGCAGCATGGCGTTGTCGGCCGCCGATCTCCCCCGGGCACCAAAGACCTGGTCGGGACCCAAAAAAGAAAGTAGGCAGAATGTTGGGAAACGCTTGGTGACACAATTGTCCCCACTACACAGGATACTAGTTCTAGGTGTGACAAAATCTATGCGATCAGCAGCCTAGGTAGTAGTAGTTATTGTTTGCTATTTGCACATCGTCTATGTTGCCTTTCGTGGTGGTATTTCTCTGTGATTCCATGCTGTAACATAAGAGAAACCCCCTTATTTTTATTCTGTCACTCTGTCATAGTTTTTCGCTTAGTTTCAAAACATCAGTCAATTTCCACCTTCCTCTGTAACAAATTGAGGTTTTGGACACTAAAAAGAGGTAAATAGACATTTAATATTATGTTTGATCTAAATACTGATGAAGTTTCATGATGATTAAATTATTCGGAAGTAGTTATTTAAATGAATTCCACTGTCTACCAAAGGGATTACTGGCTTATTCTTTTTATGATGTTTTAACCTGGTTTTGCTGAAAATGTCATTCAATTATCTTTAATTTAATTGTTTTTTTATGTTTTTGATTACAGGTTTTGTTCAACTTCAAAGGTACATCAATGGAAGAAAACAGTAGAATTATCTGAGTGTCAATTGGTGATAACTTCCTTAATTGTGTGCTGCATTTTTGAATCCGAGTTCATGTTTATAACTGTTGATGTATTGACTGCATTTAGTGACTATTTCTTTAAGCAGGTTAGTGTCTTTGTATTTAGGCCTAATGTTAAACACTCTGCTTTTAAAATGAAGGGTCTTATTTAATTAAAGTTGATGATGATTAAATATGAATAACAGGTTTGAAAATCAATATAAGTAAAATCTTATAAAACGTGATTTCCATTGCATTCTTTTTGAAAATATATATTAAAAATTCTAATATAGTCTTATCTATATACACATATACTACACACTAGCACTAGCTATAATAATAAAAACAATAATGTAGCCATTGTGTTTATTATCAGTGCTAGTGTGTGCTTGCCAAATTTTCACTAGTAATAGATCATTTTGTATTAGTATTGTTGTAATTATGTATTATTCTTAGTAGTATATAAGCACAAAATCACTATTTACAGCAAGAAGCAAAGCAAGTTACTGTAAATATAAAAATCAATCAAATATTCAAATATTGTTTTCGAGGGCTGGTGGGGCGCCATCCCCAAATCTTGCCTAGGGCTGCAAAAGTCCAAGAGCCGGACCTGTTTAAAAGTATCTGACACACACAGACTCTCCCACTGAAAGCAGGGTTGTGGTGGAGCCATAAACCTTCCACTCCATAGTAATTGTTTTGACTGTGCTCCAAGGTCTCTAATATTTTTTTATACGCACCCCTGATATAGGCCTCGAAGGTGATGGGTTACAACTGAGATAATTTAAGATGCTTTCACATTAGACAGGCAACCCTGGGTTAAAAATCTAACGCTTTCACATTGTCATTTTTAACCTGAGATTAAACTCTGAAGCCAGGGTGAACTTGCCCATGCTAGAGACTAGGGTTGAGTTTTAAGAAGCTTTCACATTAGACAGGCATTGATACACGTTAATGGGAATGCAACATTGTTGTGTAACACAAGGACAATGTGAATGCAAGCAGGGCTGAACTCAGGGGAGAGTCACCACAGGCCACCCTGTGTCCACTCAACCTGGGATTAGGATGATGTAATGTGAAAACAGCTTTAGGTTTGCTATTCCAAGGGGCTCGACACTTATTCAACCAAGCTACTTCAGTTTACATTTTGTATTAATTATTACATATTTCTAGAATATTTTTTTTTTAATTTAGATGAATGAAAAAGTATAGGCACTATGCATATTATTATATTTCTGAGCAGATTTACAATTGTTACAATATATCACATTATTTTTACATACAATTACCCAATATACCTTGTTCAAGGGTACAACAGCAGTGTCCCCAACCCGGGATTAAAACCACGACCCTCCACTCCAGGATGCAAAGCCATAACGACTAATCCACTACTTAATGGGAAGGTAAATTTAACACTCTTTCGACATTGGGGTGACCCACCCCCTAAACCAACGACTATGCTAAGGACATTTACTGAAATACACATTTACTTATTGTATTTAATTACAGTTTTACTCACAAGGTGGCGCTACAAGTTAATTCGACAATATTAATTGCAATGAAGTCAAACTGGTGACCCAACAATAATACATGAATATGAACAAATGTGCATGAATGATAAAATAATCTCATTATGAATTTTATTTTATTTTGTGAAAGTGAAAAAGTGAAAAGTCGTCCTTGTCATGTGTGCATGTTTCGTTTGTGGGTGTGTAATTTATACCATTTTAACTTTGCAAAAATTCTCATATCTGTGCCAGCGGTCAAAATTAATCCACTGTAAATAAAGAGTCTATGAAATATGGAAATTAACCAGATTCATTTGATTGAGTTTTTGTGATAATGTAATTAATCTAGATTATATTAATTTAATATAATCGTGATCGGTATTCCCATTAAAAGCTCATGATGTCCTGACATTTTCCTGTGAAATTATGGGTAACAATACTCCGTTTTGTGAAATTAATCAATACGGTTAAAGGATATTTTTTGTTTGTTTGTTTTGTTTCGTGAAGTAGTGTAGTGTAATGCTCTATTTTTATTTTTAACTGGTAAAATATTCATTACTCTAAAGAATGATTGATGGTTTATTTGGCCAAAGGCAAACATGAACTCTTAAGCAGAGAGCACTTTTGAGAATAAAGAATTTCGATAGTGTGTTAACTGATTATGAATGTCATTAAAAGGAGACGAGAAGTGTGAAACAATTATAATAATATAATAAACTACAGATTGATAACCTTACAGAAGAAATACATTGAATCAATGAATATATGAATGGATTAACAAATAAATAAAGGAAGGAAAAAGATCCACCCACCAATAGCTAATTACAATACTTTGTCAGATCATTCATCAATCAATATCAATTTGTGATAGGCGGGTGTGTTTAACTTTTGTTTAGTCTGAGCCTAATTATGACTTTATGTCAAAGCTAATGTTCGTCTACCACGAAGTTACAATTAACTAGGCGATTTATATATTCTCTCTTAAATAAAAACTACCGTTTGTGTGTGTATATATACAAATATGTAAAACATGTATGCAACATATTACAAGTGATTACGATTTTTTCCTGTGTAAAAATATGTTATTATTATTTAAGTGTTGAAGTGCTTTTCTAACTTAAGTTAACAGAGAAGAAATAAAAAAGTTACATCTAGTAATACTACTAACTAGGCCAACAGGTACAGTTGCCCCCCGAATTATTCACATCATTAGAATAGACTAGAGTGGGTTTTAGCGACAAAAACTGTACATTCAGTATTTGTTGCTTAAATGAATGACAACTACTTATTAAAGTATAATATATGTTAAAGCAGGTGTTCCCAAACCGGTCCTGGAGGACCCCTGCCCTGTTGGTTTTTCCTCTAATTCCTCTAATTCCTCTATTATTTCCTTTAATTATATAATTGACTTATATTGCATTGTTAGTTCAATTAAGGAATCAATTAAGCAATTAAGCCAGTAGGACAGGGGGTCCTGTTTGGGAATCCCTGTATTAAAGCATATTCAATGTATTTATTTTTACATTGAGACTGAAGTCTCCCTTGAAACCAGCTGTAGTATCAGTAGTAGCATCAGTGAGGTTCAGAAAGGTAGGAAGTGGTGATTATTGTTTAGGGTGACAGTTAAAACAGAAATAGTACAACAAGACCAAATAATAATAATAAAGTAAAGTGGAACATTGTAAAAAGCTTCAGTTCAAATGGCATTGGACTTAATTGTGCTTCTGAATTGTTCTTATAATTTGGGAACATTCAAGATAGACTGGATAGGATCCTTGGATCAATTAGTTATTAATGGACACCAAACGAGCACGATTGGTTGAATGGCCTCCTCTTGTTTGTAAATTTTGTTATGTTCTTATAGTTAGTACAATTACGCAAACCAAAATAAACGCTGTTGCCTACACAATTATCTGTCACTGCTATATGACATTTAATAAAAACATCCACAACATTATGATTATTAAACATACAATCATCGTCATTATTATTATTATTATTAGTAGTAGTAGTAGTAGTAGTAGTAGTAGTAGTAGTAGTAGTAGTAGTAGTAGTAGTCTATTAATCATCATCACTGATATTATTATAGCGTAGGCCTACGAAATTACATAGAAACTCACGTTATTATTGAGAACCATGCACTAAATACCATGCACGGTGAAAATATATATATATATATTCCATCAATTTTATTTAAATTATAGCGAGATAATAAGGCTAATCAATCCAACACAGGCAATTTAGTTGTCAGAAAGTCTGTCTGAGCAGACGTTTGTACGCTTTAGTGTGGTAAATGCTGCTAACAATCGCTTGTATTGCGTTGTTTACCTATAGAAATTAATGCAGGTTGCATGACTGAACTGATCAAATATGTAGACTACGCGATACACTGTAATTTTCGTCTTGAAAGACACTGAGAATAACGGTTTCAATACGTTTAATAAGAATCAGTAACACCCCAATAACATGTTTTTCTAACGCAATTATTGGGCTCTCGTTGGAATAGGCGTAAATGCGCTTGTATTTGGGTGAAACACTGGAGGATTTTATTTGTCAACAAATCGTCTTTTTGATTGTGGTTTAATTAATTAATTCACACTACTCTACAAAAAACTTTTTTTTGCTAAAACAAATAATTTCACTAATAATAATAATAATAATAATAATAATAATAATAATAATAATAATTTCAGAAAAAATAAGATATTAATATTCTAGCATGTTTATGCATTCTGTTTAGTTTTGTTTTTGCTATAATTCGTTTGTTGTGTTAGTGAAGAAGAAGAAGAAGAAGAAGAAGAAGAAGAAGAAGAAGAAGAAGAAGAAGAAGAAGAAGAAGAAGAAGAAGAATTCTGGAATTCGACTTTCCCGAGTAATTCCAGCGTAACTAAAACACAAGTGCAATGTTGGCCAAGCCCTGTCTTACAGCACACCAACGTACAGTGAGTATTTGTTTCTTAACAGGCAAGAGTCCCAAGCCTTGCCAATACGCTATGCTCTGGGGTTGCCTTTCTGCTTTGCCCTTTCTTTTCACAATGTATTCTTTTGATTACTTGAGAGGGGGGAAAGGGTAACCCGTTGTGATTGTAACAAGCTGGAAAGCGTTATTAAAGATCTATACACGGTGTTTAGTTTAACTATTGGTCTCTTTACACGTCACGCATAGGTGCCTCACGGTAACTTCCTCGCAGCTTTTGCCACACAGCTCAGTGAAAAGGGGAACGTCAAAAATCACCTGCTTTCCCAAAAGAGTTTATCCTTTGTCCTATTCTAAAAAACCCAGATATGATTAAGTTTGTGTGTAAAAAAGTTTATTTAGATGACTAAAGTAACAGAGCATCTCCACCCACACCACACTGGTACCCACCACATCACTAACACAAACATACTTTTTCTTTTACATCAGCATAGCTTCACCAACCTAAACACAGCGCAGAGGTTGTTCAATTAAAGTGGAATTACTCAACTCAATCAAATTAGCTCACTTTAAATGCATTTTTTTATTAAATCTTAGTACTGTAGATATATTACATTGCATTGACACTTGGGTCATTATTATTATTATTATTATTATTATTATTATTATTATTATTATTATTATTATTATTATAGTAGTAGTAATAATAATAATAATGTTGTAAGATTGGTATGGGGACAGTTGATAACGTTATATAAGGAATCAAAAAAGGAAGGAGGGACTGAAATTATTACTACTAATGTAGTTTATTAATGGCGTCCTGGGGGGGTGGGTAGTCTCATAAACATGTTAGGTGTTGAGTTTCCTTGTTCATTCGTCATTAAATTAACTCGAGCCGAAGGGACACTGTCAGTATGAGCCTGGTGTTTACACAGTTATATTTGATGGGGACAAGTAAACAGTCTAACTCTGCCAGGCAAAGGGGTGAAAGGATTATGTTTCCATGGCACCCAACTTTAGGAACCGTACAATCTTAATTTTAAAATACAGTGAATTTGTTTATTGTCACCTTTCCTATACTGTGTCTTGGAGCAGCGCCATCCCAGAGTTTTGCGAAGGCTGATGCAGTATTTAATGTGTTATTGTATAACACACTACTTTAGTAAGGCTCTTTTGAAAATATGAGCAAAGACGCCGTGTACTTGGCCAAAGTATGGTAATCGGGAACTCAAACTATAGCAAGTTGTTACTTAGCATTTAAAGTTTGTGGTTTTGATTTTTTAAATTTATTTTTATTTTTATACAATAAAATAATAATAATAATAATAATAATAATAATAATAATAATAATAATAATAATAATAATAATAATAATAATTTCCAGGTTATTGAAATTAATACTGAAAAAAGCATTAAATTGAATAATTTAATATTACAACAATATTTAGCTTGACCAGATAAATAATTATTAAAACATGTCAGATATAAATTGTGATTATAATAATTAATAATAATTATAAATGTAGTTGTATACTATATAACTATCACATTTATAAAACGTGAACAAATAATCTAAAATGTTTACGAAAACAAGATGTTACATATCTGATGAAAAGAAACGTAATTTTTACAAAATTGTACTGGTGGTAGTAGTATTTTAACTCAATCAGATCATTGAAAAATAGGTGTGTGTGTGTGTGTGTGTGTGTGTGTATATGTATATAGTATTTATCCCCTCTATAACTGAGCATTTTCAATACACTTTTTAGTAGTTTTAGTGAGTGCTTGTGCATTACTTTTTATTTGAAACAATAGAAATATATGAATCTTAAACGGGCCATTGGTTTAATAGAAAATAACGTTTATTTCTAGCAAATGCAACACATACTGTGACCTTATACATAGCTGGCAACATTCATTAGGAAAGCAATAGGACCTTGTGTAGCACAGAGAAGAATGGTTGTATTCTCACCAAACATATCCCTAACGTTGCTGATTAAATTGGGAAAATTACGTTTACAGATATATTCTAATTCTCTATGCATGTCATATACATACTTTCAGTTTTCTTCTGAAAATTTAAGAAACTGCCTAAATTGCATTAGTTGAGACCTAAATCGTTTAGGCTTTTTAAATTCAAAAGTAAATTAAGCTACATATTATATTAATAACTTTAATATTTATGTATTATTGTAAGTGAGCACACTTCAAATTCAGACAATAAAATTAAGTTTCATATTTATGACAGCATTAGTAACAAGAATAGCAACAATAGCTTTCATAATATTTTAAAGAGAATGAAATTGGAAACGTGGAAAATTGCAACTTGTACTATAAGGATGTTATTGTATATTTCGAACCTGTACTTTTACTTTCAAAGACAATGTAATTATGGCGGCTGAATTGACCAGTCTCTATGAGCATGCCTCAGCCTTATAATCAAATCAGTCAGATCAGGGTTTTTTTGGCAGTCATTTTTACTGAAGTTAAATGCCTTTGAAGACAATTGATTGTATGATTAATTGCGACGCAATGAACATCTGAGCGTCTTCGAGTCAACCATAAGGGAACCTGCAATCGGATTTAAATACTTCGCAAATACATAGGTGATTATTTAATTTTCACGTTTAGTTTTTATTATTATTAAACTTATGTATAATTGTACAATCGGAGGTATCGCATCATTATTGTTTATCGGGGTTATTGTTCACAATCGGCCCATACAACCCGTTGGTGTACCCTTGGTCCTTGTGCAAGGTGGTCCTGTCCCTTATGAGGTCACTAAAGGCGTAGTCCATGGGTGGCCGAAAGCCCAAAGTTGGCATGAGCCCAGCAGTTGAGTAAGGAGTCATAAAAGCAAGTCCTCTGCTGTGGGCCGAGTAAGCTAGGCGTAATGGGTTCAGTCCCAGATGGGTGCTCAGAGGGTAGGCGCTAGGATCTGCGCCAAAGTGTGGCGCATTAGGTTGCAAAGGGGAAAAGGCGGACCTGTTGCTCAGAGTCCCAATGGTCGGCGTCATGGCTCCAGGTAAAATTGGTCTTGGGGTGGTGGCAGCAGGTGGCTGGACTGTCTGAAGTGTCCGTTCTCCAGTCCATGCTTCTTCTGGGCCTTTTGGTTGTCCACTGTTGTTAAGAATTTGTTCAATTGCCTGGACAACGTCTTTCCCACATCCTTGTAAGACGAGTTCTAGAACACTCCGCTTATGAGTGGGAAACACTCTTGTCAGAATGTCAATAGCATTCATCTGTCGAGAGGCGGTGGAAGAAGGCGATGGCTCTTGCTCATCTTTATCAGTTTCTGATCCAGAGTCTGAGCCTAGAGGGCTAATGGAGCCCGGGGTCTCTTCCCCATCTTTCAAAGCTTTGGAAACAGGAGAGCTGACGAAAGACTCCCCGTCCCCGTTTTCCGAACCAGAACCGTGGCGTACTTCAGGGGATGACGTTCCAGCTACGCTCCCTGTCACTGACTCGCTATCAGTTGAAACGGATTTGCCCAAAGTCTGTTGCTGGGTCATCGACCTGGACATTTGGCTCTTCGGGAATAATTCGAATTTCTGTATTTTCCCGTCTGCCAAAATAAGCAAATGACATACTAAACAACTGTTTACACCAAACAAACAAATACATTAACTTTATATGAAGGATAAATCTAGTATTTATTCTGTATGACGCAAAGCTAAAAGAAATACATTAATATGAATAAATATGTTTCGAAAGAAAAAAGACAAACCTGGAACGCTGGCAAAAAGTATATCCAACATTGCTTTTTAAAAGAATGGCATAACAAAGGTTGCAATTATTTCTTACAGATATAGAAAAACTACACGATATGTATTCTATGACTATCTACAGATTACTGTACTGCAATGGATAGGCTACATAGTTGTTCATTATTTAGTATGGGTTATTGACGTACCAATAATTGTATATTTAACCGATAGTGCCTTATTTTTAACATAATCTATCATGTTTTTCATAAAATACAGTAGTAGTAGCGATTGAGCTCCCTAACCAGGATTCAATGTATACATTTGGACTGAGAACTTAAAAGACTGCTTTCAAAATACAGCCAAGGCAATTATGTGTCTAATTGGTTGCATTAATTTATTTAATATATATTACTGAAATATACAATGTCCTTAACAATTTAATATATTGCTAATGCTAATTTTAAAGAGCAAAACAGATCTAAACTTTTAGCTTAAGGCATTTAAGATATATTTAGAAGTGTAGTATAGTTGGTACCTTTAAGTATGTAATGCTCACCGGAATTAGACTCGTTGCAGACCGATCCAAAAACTTCGTAATTCTGACGAGGGGGGATGATGCCGTTAGCCGCGGCCAGAGCAAGTCCCTCGGCGGTGCCGTAGAGGAGTTGCAATTCTCTAGCTTCGTTTTCCTCCTGAGCCTGCTGTCTCCGGAGGGCCACTTGCGCGGCCATCACCCTTTGCCTCTCGGCAATCAAAGTGCACTTGGCGCACATACAATCTTTCCAACGACAATAACGTTTGTGGCCTTTCAGAGCGGACACCACTCCGTGATTTCTGCACCTTGCGCACTTGGGTGTCCGGGGGTACTTCTCTGTGGTCCGCAAGAGTAAAGGTGGCCCGCGAAGGAGGCTGCTAGCCATGGAAACAGGGATTGAAGTAGCAGTGGTGCCAGGGTGGACCTGGGACCCAGCGGGTGCTGTTGGAATTTCTGATCTCAGCTCCATGCTTTCGTTAACTTATTATTATTATTATTATTATTATTATTATTATTATTATTATTATTATTATTTCCTTATAACTCACTTTAACGGGTCGCTTAATTGGGAATTTAAAACAAAAACATCACAAACGTATCAGTTATTTTTTTCAGCGCAATAAAAAATATATACAGAGAGAGAGAGAAACAAACAAACATATAGGCTGTGGTTCGCCTACGAAGGTTTTATTAGACAGTTATAACTATTTCCATACCTCCACACTGTAAAGACAGAACATTAGACTTATTATCGATTTTGGCTGCCCAAACCAGAAACAAAAAAACTAATGGAAAGTTTTTTATATTTGTACATGTCACGCAGCGCAGACTAAAAAATATCTTCAGCGAATATTTTCTACTGTGTTTCTTCGTAATCATTCGAACGAAAGTAAAAACAATACGCCGAACGCACGTCCTATACTATAAATCCTAATTTAGCAATACTTTCCATGCCGATCAGTTCTAGACAATACTAGTCTCGCTGTTTGCTATCCATTGACATATCCTTCAAACATTAAAACAGATTTTCCTTAAAAGCGGGACGACATTCAACAGGTTTGCCTTTAAATCTGTAATCCAAAAACACTGGAAGCAGGGTAGAAACAAAATATCTGGATTGTGCGTGAAAATCAGACGCAGAAGCAAAAAAAAAAAAAAAAAAAAAAAAAAAAAAATTAATCTAATATAGGCTACTTCAAGTGAAACCACATTTAATAACAATAATACTAATACTACTACTACTACTACTACTACTAATAATAATAATAATAATAATAATAATAATAATAATAATAATAGGAATCAAGATCCACGGGCTCTAGGAAAAATAGATCTCTTTAGCTTGATTCTTCTTAAAGCAGCTCAAGTTGCTACTGGCACGAGTGTGAGACACTAACCAACTCAAGAGATTGCCACTAGATACAGATCTTCACTCTCTCTATTGTTGCCCCTACGTTTTCATTAGACAAATTTGACAACAATGTGGCTGCTGTCATTGGCCAAAGGGAGAAGGTGCGATCTGATTGGCTTATCACTTTTTTCAACTGTGTCCACCTCAGTCCTCTCTCAAATAACAACAGTGTTTTAAATCTGGAGTTCCTGCAGAGCTAAACATTATGCAAGTCACAATAATGCATTTAAAAAACTTTACAAAACAAAAACAAGGGTGTGTTAATGAAAACGGAAACGTTAATATACATTAACATACACAAAGAAAATCGTGTTTTCTTTCTTATATTTTTCAAGTAGTTTGCAAAACGTGCCGATTATGTATTAATTATCCAAAATAGAATACTTAATCTGGTTCTAGTTCATTTTTTAGTAAATCATTTTTATTTCGATTGAAACGCCTTTCAAATTCATGAAATTCTTTAAGTTTATGAAGATGTTTTTCAGATTCACAAGAGAGCGCCGCTTTTGTTTACACCTAATTTTAAAGCGTGGTAATTAACAAAGACCTCGGTGACGTCATCAATGACTGCGTAGTCCTATAAAGTTTGGTAAGTCTTTGAATTTTAGTATCAATTTATTCTTTTTACTTAGGGGTTTTCTTCTGTGTAATTCTAGTACACTAAAGAATTCTTTTCAGAGCGATTATACATTTTTCAAGTACGAATATAATAATGGTTATACTACAGTACAATTAAGCTCAGTGTTCAATATATATGTCATATTTAACATGATTGTATAAGGTACCAGAAAAAAGTGTAATCATAAAAAGTGAAGGAATCACGGAAATACACTGTGATTAGTCGATCGTGTCGCTCAAGTAGAGAATGTGTATGTATCCTCTCCATGTGTGTAATTGGCCATAGTGTAAATTGCTTTCTTATTTTATTTTTGGTTTTAGAATTATCTGCTAATTAGTTTTAATGAATTATGCAAACAAGTATTTCTCAACAACAAATCAATTAAATAATTCATGGTAGGAGTATACCTGCCTAAGCAAATGAGTGAATCAGAGGTTTTTTCCAGTAGTACATACAGCTCGAGGATTCGAGAAACAGCGGCGTCACTGTCAGTGTGTCATCAAATCCTTCTATACACAGACATTCCATGCCCATTTAATTCGTACTGTCTAAACGTATTATTATTATTATTATTAATTATTATTAATTATTAATAATAATAATAATAATAATAATAATAATAATACGTTTAGACAGTACGAATAATAATAATAATAATAATAATAATAATAATAATAATAATAATAATAATAATAATAATAATAATAATTATCATGTAAGATAAAATAACTTAAATTCACTAAGTTCTTGTTGATAATCAGGCAACAAATATCGAAGAATCGCAACAGCGCTTATTCAATGCAAGGGTATTGTTTTAAAAATACGTCCTTCCGTGGTTTTGTTTCTGCTAATATATGACTAAATCACGATTAATCTTTGGTAGTCAAGTATTGTCATGGCTCAGTTTGTGTTACACAATTGAAGCGCAAGGCGTCTTACGAAAGCAGTGGTAGCCTACATATGAAAATTGACGAAAACCCCACCGCAGATAATTGTTTTACAATTGTGGATTATGTTTAATCAAACATGCTAAACGTTATCTCACAGAGGGAAAATACATTTACGATTTTCTATACGGCACACAATAGTACACAATACACAATATCTATTAATCTAGGCCTATGTAAAATCGATAGGAACTAAACCGTTTACATTTCACACATAGTCTACATCATGTCTTCCTTCTACAGATATAAACATGAACTTCAATATTTTGTTGAACAGTGGCTTTGTGTATTATCACGGTGAAAGGAAGAAAATATTTTTTACAATAAAAACAAAACATTACAATAACATCACTACGATTACATTTCGTTATCAACGACCATACAATTATGACTACTTTAAAATTAAAACAGGTAATTATACGGTTACTACTAATACAAATGTTGAACTTGAGAGTAAAATAATGTTAAACATAATAGTTTTATATACCTTTAAACACATTTTAATCACACATTATTATCTTGAACTGAAATTGAAATTGACTGAACACTTGCATTTTTGCAACATGTTTTTAATCACATTTATCATTGCTCGATTTATGAGCTGTGTAGACAGAGCATATAAGTATTACTAGTTTTATCATGTTACTTTCAGTTAGTGAAAATTAAGAACATGTTTAAATTTCATTTCATTTTTTCATACCGTGTTTATAACGCTATTGAATGATAAATTATCTTGTTTTTAAAATAATGTTATATTATATATTCATTATTGCATTAGAACAATTTAACTGCACAAGTTGTCTGATTTGTGTGTCTATAACGTATGGAAAATGAATATACTCCAGTGTAGGTCATTTGTATCGCTTTCAAAATACACAGAGAATGCAATCTCGGAAAACACTTTATATACAGCAGAATAAAGTACATTGTTAAACTGAAGTGATCATGACTATACATACACACAGCCTATATATGTACATGTGTGTGTGTGTGTGTGTGTGTGTGTGTGTGTGTGTGTGTATGTAGATATAAATACAAATTTGCCTTAATTGCCTGTATTGAATTGGTTTGATTACGAAAATAATCGCTCAGTGTTACCGTATGCGTCTGCGTGCCGCTATTATTAATGACGGTCATGGGTACTATGGGGTTATTCTGGTAGGGTTTTGCCACAGAACATGGCTGACACGTCATGTTGACGTGATGAAAGTTAAACAGGATAAAGCACCTTAATCACTACCTGGATTTATGAAAAGACTACCTTATTACACATTTAATTTATATGGATTTAATGGGCTTATACTGGAGTTACCATATTTCCACAGATTTATTTTTCTTGGAACTGTGAAACTTGTATTTGAACCCCCCACCCTGCAGATTTAGAATTCAAAATTGAAGGTGCACGTTTCTCATATTATCCCCTTAACCGCCAGTACCAATAAAATGAAGTGTATAATAACAACAACAAATGTGATGATATATATATATATATATGAAAATGCAGCACATACATCAACAAAAATAAAAGTACTTATTTATAAAATATGATGATTTTTAACTAAAAGCTCAGTGAAACATATGTATTTGTATTTCAGTTGATATTCACGCTGTCCACGTTTGAACTCTACAGTTGTTCAAAACTTTTATTTTAGAAGAGGTAGAGGCAGAAATTAGTTGCAAGCAGTTTAATGTTTAAGGTTTCTTTCCCGAACTAAACTCTGCAGGACAATACATGGTCCTAAATAAAATGCACTGAGAATGATTCTAAATTAAAATTATTTTGTCTAGCCACAGACAATTAAGACATTGGCGTAGGATAAATATTAATCTGGAAATGTAATAATTAGGGAATAGTATAGGCAGATTTTAGTCTGCAATATTTTTAAATGTGGATCAAAATAAACTTTTTTTTTTTTGTACTTAACACCATTGAAATATATTCACCGTGGGGGAAAAGTGAGTCAGTTCTACATATTTGTCGGTTAAAGCTTTCGAGCAGATCTGCACCAAATCAAAACTTTCATACCCCCAATCGCTACCTACACTTCCCCTAATTCATAGTGAAAGAACTCCTCCTGCTACTTTAACCTGCATCATGTAGTTTCGTTTTTACTTCGTGTTGTGGCGGGTACGGATCAGATATGGATACATTATGGATCAAAGCAGGAAATAGACGTATTTTGGACCAGGCTTGACAGAATTCATGTAAGTTATTAAAAGATGCACACTGAAAACTCGAGGAGTAAAATCCATACCGCATGCCAAAGGTCACTTACTTACAGGCCTTTATGTATATGGTTCACTGTTTGTGGAACGCCTTTCTTTTACGTGTTTTTTACATAAAGTGACTGTTAAAACATCTTTGTTGTCTGTACTGTACATCAATATTTTTTTTCTTCCAATCACGTGTTTTGTTAAATAAAACACAACTGAAATAAATTATTTTTAAAAAGCTACTGGGTTTCATACATAGGCTATACACAACCAAGTTCTGAAGCGCTGAAAGGCTTATTTTAAAACAATAATAAAATAACACTGTAGGCCTAATACTTGAATTAAGCATATTCAATTTCTTAACCGCATACACGTTTAATAAACAGAAACCAACGGAGTTCAATGGAATTCAACGGCTATTTCCATGTAGAAATGTTTTACTCTTGGTATTATAACAAAAGTATTATATTATACAACTCTAATAATAACATCACGTTGGAACAATGCAAGTCGATGTGGTAGTCTCGAACATCTACAACCTGTAATTGTGAAAAGGGGGTCTCTTTAGTAAAACGATACTGATTACAGTAATTTACTTGACAGTTAACAACAGCGTATGTGGATTTCACTGTTTCTGTTCCATATGTCGCATCAAACAAACAAAATATCCGACAGTGTAGAAAAAGGTTTAGCCATTTAATTGCAACCCTTTTATACTTACTGAGGCATGGCGCCTGTACATTTATTTTTTCGTTCTCACAAAACTAAAGACTCAATTGGCAGAGATATATTAATCATCTTTTGTTAACAGCTACACCCCCCTCTTTCTATATCCCCTGTCCCTCTGTACATTTTCCCTCCTCTAAAGTGGCTTTTTTGTACCTTTTGCTGCAGATGGTACTTCTAATGTACCTGCTAATGTAAGTGCTCAGTCTCTCGGCTTTTCATGTGTTCCACGGGTCTTGCCGTTGACTTTTTCCAATTGTTTACACACTGAATCACTGTAAGCAAATGCCATCTGTTTCCCTGCTGCTTTCATCTGCACCTTTAATTACCTAACCAAGAGACTAATAGAGACGATATTAAACTAAATCTTTTTGACATTAAAAGTAATTATCTCGGAAGCTATCTTACATGAATGAAAATTGCAATCTATAAAAAGTAATTCTGTGTTCATTATGACCCCCCCTCTTTCTTACATACTGTCCTAAACGTATCAGGGTACTCCAAGACAGCACAGGATACAAATCCTTGCCATGAGCCATTCAGTTAACACTAGTCCGTGTTTATATGACTAGTACGTGATTATATGATTAGTTTAAAAGTTGCATTAACTTTTCTTGTCTAATATGAATCGAATATTAATCATTACATATATATTTAACAAATATTATTTGGTTACCCTTTGTGGTGACCGATCTTCAAAGTGTTTCCCGATGACACAATAACCCTTTAATAAACCGTTGCAAGGTATATAACAAAAAAACATAACCACATATGCTACATAGCCCTACTTTTTTCTGAAGTACTTTATTGTAGTTTTTCTCCAAGATGGACCACATTGATATTACGTTTGGAATCTATTTCTTCCAAACTCCTATACAAGAGGCAATAAACACACAGGAAATAGTGGCATTTAGGCCAACCTTTTATAGCAATTTATTTACTTTGAAGTTATTTGATTTTTGTTTTGTTTTACAACGAGCCTATCGATACATTGGAAATGTAGTCCCATACTGTTCAACTAAGCCATTTTTAATTAGTCCTTTTGTAATTTCCAATTAAATACCGATGAATAATTAAAAGTGACTGAGGGCACATTTTGAAATTCAACATTCTTTCTTTTAACAGTTCATTAGACCTATGCAGCAAAAATCTATGCAAGGCTTTCTTTTCTTTTAGAAAATGCTACAGATGACTGAGTTTTTACACCTTTTTAGATCTTCACAAAAGGGACGCTTGACCCAACATATGTAGCAGCATGTTTCTTCTACCCGAGCACCCTGGTGAGGTATTCTAGAGAACTTTCTGGCTGCTGTTGCCCCGCCTGGGCACGGCTGGACCCGGATTGCCTCCCAGGGACTCCCGTTGATACCCCTGAGTCTATTAAGCAAAGCAGAGGTTAGAGTAGCAGATACGGGGTACGCAAGCAGCGCAAGATTTGGGAAAACCAGTGCCTATTTACACGCTTCATCTCTTCACCAAGTGCTCATTAGGTTGTTAACCTCTAGTTCACATGAAAAGCTCCTGTGATGAAGTACTCTTTAGCAAATGGAAGCATCCCCCTTTGCAGTTAACAAAGCCTTAAAATAACTGCACAAAATAAGCTTTTATTTGTTACTCTGGAGTTCCCTTTGTGGAAAGCACTTGTGCACATGCACACACACACACAAAAATATTCTTTTTTTTATTTGAACTAAAAAGTGCTTCAATACAGTGCGCATTCTTTGATGTCAACTAATTTGTCACAGCTTTTTTGTATTGTTTCATAAGGGGCTATTTTAAATTACATTTTAACGTATAAATGTTCACTATTCCACATCCCACGTTTTTTTTTTTTTTTTTACTTCAACACAGGGAAAAATATTATCTAAATTCTTATGTATATATATTTTGAAAATTTCAATTTTACATTTTCAACACTTTGCCTTTAGCAAATAAATATATTTTAGCTTTTTACTTTTGCACCGTTTTTCAATCAATTAAAAAAATACGCCATTCATTTAGACGTTTCAAGTCAAACTAAAACAATAAGAGATGGATTAAATTATAATGATTACAACAACAACAATAATAATAGCTTCCCTAGTTAGTGTTAATTCGCATCGCTCGTCATCCTTCCTTAAATACTGTGCAACTTTCACTAATCATGTTTCCGTATTATTATAATTTTAATTTTAAAGCATTGGATGAGGTTATGATTTACCAATTGTTTCTATAGTTCTTGAACGTAAAAATAATGATGACGGTCTCAATATGTTCCGCTGGACTTTTTCTTTATAACAAATCTGAGATTCTTTGCACAGTGTGTGTGTTGGGGAGGGGGGTTATAACACCGTAGGTGTTCAACAAACACATCAGATTCGGAAATCTTTTCATTATCCGCGGCCATATAATAATGCTCTTATTTCTAATTGGGAGATTGCCAAGGACGGACTCCAAACGAATGGTTTTGAACCCCATCATTCCCACAGCTATTGTATGGATTTTCAGTCTTTTTAAATGTCTATTTCTTTTCTATTTTTGTTCTACCCTTCGTTTCTGCTGCCCCTGAGGCACGGATTAAACTGCCAGGCAATTTTCTCTTATCACCTTATTGAAGGTTAAATGCACTGTGAGTTAATGTGAATACAACGAGATTAACATTATAGTGAAGAAGAAGGAAGGGAATCGATGTATTCCTATTTTGAAAAACCGGTGTTTTACACTTTTGTTTCTATATAATCTGATTATTTACAACTACGTGGACATCAGATATATTTTCAATTACAGGTAGATCACAATTCTCTGGCTTCAACAACCACAGATTTACCACACTTTGATATTTGCATGGCTGTTCATTACCCAAAAAACATTCCACAGAACAAAGTTATTCTAGATGATTTGATGCTCATACTGAAAAGTGGAGAACTATACAATGATTGTTAGACAAGGAACTCGGATTTCATATTACAAACAACCATGAGAATAGTTTATGATGGTCAGAAATTCAAAATGCCTTGTTTGATGATTGTTGAAAAAAAATAGGTATTCGTTATGTGAGCGTAATCATCTAAACGAGCTTATTTTAATAGGATATAGCATTGTCCGTTAAGTCGAATAATTTAACATTTAACTCTGCTTAACACGTAACAATAGCTCTACTTTTTGTCTATTCCAGGTATACCCGGCAATTAAAATGCAGACTCCATCCCCATACATCTGCTTCGTCTTTGCCAAATGAATTGCGGAGAAAAGAAAATAAGAAAGAGACGGCATTGAGATCACAGATGGAGTGCAGGTTTTTGCAAGAAATTTGAGAAACACCATTGTCCCAAATCAAAACTCAATGTGTTTCTCTACAAAGGGGTCCGCTTTGAGCCTCTCCGCTTCAATCGGGGTTGTTTTTTAAACTTGAAGTGTTCAGCACAAAGACTTGCCTCCTAAATGTCACAACCGCTCCAATTCCAAGTGTGGCTGCTTGGAAAGGGAGTTAAAAAAAACGAAAAGAAAAAGAACACAATTATGAAGCAATAATTACGCTACTTCAGTTCGCACACCATTGCTCCCATAGAAACCCTTTAGCCCCATTTAATTCTTTATTCTTCAGCATGATTATCCGAATACCATCGGTTCAAGTTTTTTCTCTCAAATTTTAAGGTTGCAGAAAATGTGTGTGTGTGTGTGTGTGTGTGTTGGGGGGGGGGCAGTAAATAAATTAATATTCATTGAGATAAAAATGTATGTAAATATTATTACAAATGATAACGAAAGAAGCTAAAGAAGAACAACAATCCGCTAAAAATATAAATGTTGAAAACAATTAAACGCTTTTTATCTTCAAAAAATCAAGAACATATTTGGATATTAATATGTTTTGTCAATCGGAATTGTGTTAATTAAAGGTTTAATCCTGTTTTAGTCCATACACAAATAAGTGTTTTAACATGTTTGTGTCAGTATAAAACTATTTAGGAAGTTATATGTGTGTGTAATGTGTCACTTCAATTGTATGGTTGGGCTATATCATTTACTAAAGCAGATAAGGAACACCATACTGCTTTCTGCAGTTAATACAGTAGTCGCATGTACTTCTGAAATAAACGTACGTCTGCTTTTATTGTGTATATGTTCAGATTTTGAAATCGTAGACAGCAAATCAACTTTCTCCTGATTACAATTAAACAGGGACCAATCGATAAACACCTCTTCAAAAATGTCAGCCACCGACACATACACATACATTGCCAGAAAAAGCCACACACAAGACAAAAGCTACATATTTATATTTCACAAAAGGTAATATATGTAGCATATGTGTGTGTGTATGTGTACGTTTCTATATACCTGATTTGTCAACCGACAAATCCTGGAACATGTTTTGTTTTATTTGTTTCTCATTCTTAAATCGACACAAGGCGTTTTCATTGTTCTGATTTTTATTTGCTTTTTTTGTCATTCCTCATTATTGTTAACGTCATTAAAACATTATGCTAAGTCTACAGTTCAGGATGTATTGTCTTTTGGTGTGACAAAGGTTTGATAACGTACATTTACATCTACTTCAATGTTCCACATCATTTAAAAAATATATAAAAAAGTATTTTATTTGTAGTAGTAGGCTATTAGTAGTAGATGCAGCAGTGAAAAGTGAGAATTACTGCTACTACTATTACTAATACAGCAATATACATTTTATATCGAAACGGGACAATACATCGTCAATCTAAGGGCTTTTTGTATATACTGGTGATACATATATATTTTAATTTTGAAATCTAAAAAAAAAACAATATTCAATGACAGTAAACGCTACAAAGTTTTCACTTACAAATTATAATTATCCACATAAACATGTAAAGAGCTAATCTGTGTTGATCTGGTAATTTTCGAACACAACGTACTTTAATGTAAATTGTAGTTAACAACACACATAATGTTGTAATTTGTTAAAACAAAAGTCTCTACGTGAACAACACATTTCAACACAACTTCCAACTTCTTGTTGTGCAGTATATAGCTGCTTGTATTTTGTGATTAACATATTTTCTTTATTAAATCAAAGTGCAATCAAGAGTTTTTCGCTCTGACGTAATGCAATATATACATTTTAGTCAATGGACTGCAGATTGGCTTGTCCACAGGTAAAAGGTAAAGATACAATTCATAGAATTTTACAATTCTATGTAAATATACCATTTTTAAATTACACTTGTAATTGATTTTCATAGCAGTTTTGGTTTAATGTATGATCATTAATTTTATTGTTAAAGTAACTTAGCCTACTATTGAACTATTTAACGATTTAACTATATGTTATGTAGCCAACATATAACATGGTGCATAGCAAAGTTTTTATAATAATAATAATAATAATAATAATAATAATAATAATAATAATAATAATAATAATAATAGAAAATGAGACGGTATAAATATGAAATAAATAACCCCACAGCCCCACGAGATTCTCTTTCTTTAAATTAAAGTATGTATAATTTATATTCATTTAGTTATTGTAAGTGTTATATAAACTTTAAAAAAGGCAATGACTGATCATGAATACAAAAATACAAATTTAGATGAAATATCTGTGTTCTAGATTACAGTTGGTTGTAACAAGCCACCTTGCGTTGATTTATTAAAATTGAAACAGGGCGATCATACAATAAAATTCTATATATGCATTTATCTATTTAATTGACCTTGTTCATGGAAGACCTATGATAATGTAATCTTGTGAAAAAGGCACTGAGAACAACACACTGTACATATTTTGTCTTCTGATCTGATTTGTGATTTGCACTATGGTCTATGGGCATGCGATCAATGCATTTGGAAAGCAACCATAGATATCACCGCATACCCTTCTATTAGGTATTCGTTGCTCTTTCATACATCTTAAAACCCACTAAAAATGTGTTTGAAAAGCTGGCTACATGCGCTGAAATTACCTGCAAAGCGTACTGCTGAAATCAAAATGACACCGTGAAAACAGACATAACTTAGCTTACTGGAAATAAAACTCAGAATTTCTCCCTGCTTCATTTTGACATCTGTAGACACTGCAGCTGATATCGATTTAAGAAAACATGCTACTGATCAATGCTACTGATGCCATGAAACTAAGAAACAGGGATTGAAAAACGGGTTCCGTTTTGTAGAAATGGTGAATGTTTCCTACATAATATTTTAAAAGCTTTACTATTTTTTGCATGTGGTGTTAACAAGGTGTGTCTACTATTTAACTATTACATTAACGCATTATTTGCCTAAGTCTTTTACATAATAACCTTATTTGCTTGCTGTATGTATATACCTACATACATAGGCATTTATGTATTCTTATGATTCATTTAGTGATATAATGAATGATTAATGAAACTACACGTATTAATAAAATATTCACAATGATGCAAGTTAGGTGTAATCATTATTACCAAATAAGGTTGTATCAGATTAAGGGAGTGTGTGTGTATATGTATAAATAAAACACACTACTAATAATATTGTCTGTATAGTATAGTAATAATATATTAATAATATTGCCCTGTTTTAAAAAAATTACCAATAGCAATATAAAACAAGGTATGGGGGTTAGGGGGGCGACTATATATTGTAGGCAAAACAGTTAACATGAAAATTAAATCAATACTTTTTTAATCAAACTTTATCAGTTTTCAAGCTTTTAAGCTAGCTGCTCATAAGACATGCACATACGCGCGCACACACACACACATGCAAACAAACACACATTCAGCTTGGATAAATACTTCAGCCTAGCAATTAGTTTTTGTTTTTCAAAAGCTTTTAAATGCTAATTTAGATACTAAACCACTCTCATTAATTTATAATTGTACTTTGATTTTAGTGTTTTTTATTTGGAAAGACCATTAGCTGCTGCATTTGGCAGTGCAAGAGCAATTTACCTATACTCCCAGTACAGTTAGGATGCAGCCAACTTCATTGAATTGTACATCATTTATAAGCCGGCCAATTAAACACTTCCAATGGATATTAGGCCAAAAATAAGTACATTTTGCCTTGTCTTTCAATTATTATTATTATTATTATTATTATTATTATTATTATTATTATTATTATTATTAGTAGTAGTAGTAGTAGTAGTAGTAGTAGTAGTAGTAGTATAGTGGACGAAGAAAAAATATATTGGTAGAAAACAATATTATATTGGCATCAATGCATTCTCATTCAATTTTCACAATTATGTTTATAGTGTATGTACCCCTGAAAAACAAACTGGAAACGTATTCAAGACACATTACATGTAATTGTGGCTCTGTATAATTTGTAGACACATTTCACTTTGCCAGGTGCAAGATTTTCAGCACAATGTTTCATGAAGAAAATTATTCATTTACTGCTTATGCATCTCTTTCCCCAATTCAGTAATTGATAAGCAAATCATTTACTGTATACAGTTGCAGTTAATATGATGGTGTGACTTGGGAATCCTAGTAAGAAAAATATATTAAAAAATATATAAAACAATAATTAATTATCACTGATCTACAAACAACAGTACATACATTTTGCACATTTTATTTCCATTAGACTATAACTCTTCAAACACCTATATAATGGGATAAAATGTGTGTTTCCAAAGTTAAACAATGAATAGTGTTCTGTGAGGGCAGTTGCTGAAAATCCAGTGATCACAATCAATAGATACAGAAGAAAATGGTAACTATGCAATTGGCATACAGACTGATTAAAATCACATTAATTTTATGTAATTCTATTCCATATCCATTCTGTATTACAGATAAGTGATATTTTTAAAAATATCTTATTTGTTTGTATTATGGAGGGCAAGATTTATAAATGTAAACACATTGAAGCTTACTCTTCCAGAAAATACCAAAAGTGCCATGGGAAGGGACATTTATTGCAGACATTGTAGGGAAATATACATTATTATTATTTATAATTAATTATAATTATATTTTAAATGAGCATTTAATTAAATTGATTAGAGACATTGGCAAGTATGCAAAGGTTTTTAATGTTATATCAAAAGGTTTAAACAAACCCTTTAAAGCAAAAGGCTTTTCAAAAGAGCATTGGATAAGATTTATATAGGTATTTGAAATAATACATGCATGAAAACTGAAGAACATTTGCATGTGAGAAGTAAAACAGTAAACAGTTGCCAAAATGTTTAATAGTGCCTACAATTAAAATGAAAATGACTCATGTGAAATTATTATTTTGCTGTAGAACAACAAGGAGACATTGTAATGGAATAATATTATTACATTTTTCATCATCATGCAGTAGCTACATGAATGTGATTGTTGCTCTATGGGTTTGTTTTTCATAATCATAATCACCCTAAACACACCGCCAGTCTCAATCTAAAAGAAAGAGAGAATGAGGAAAAATATATAGAACATAATTAAGAAAAATAGTTCAGTTGAAACCACTACTGAATATTTTCAGAATTATGTGTGACACTTAAGATACCAGAGGGAAAATAGTATAGTATTTTATTTTCTAAAATACATATTGTCCCATCTATATCAATCATTTATCCTTATATATATATATATATATATATATATATATATATATATATATATATATATATAAGAACAGACATATAATCTATGTGTGTTACACGGAATCTGTTAAAGATCTGTTGTAATCCATGTGGGTTTTTATACAAAATATGTTTCGAACAAATTGGACAGTTGCAAAAATTGTAATACTTCCTTTTGAACATGGCAAGCCATTATATGCAGTTGAAAGTATCGATTGAACAGTTCTTCTTACCCTTTTCACACCCTCCATGTGGGTTTTTATACAAAATATTTGGAAGAGTTTGGACAAATTGGACAGTTTAAAAAATTGTAATACTTCCTTTTGAACATGGCAAGGCATTATATGCATATACCCTTTTCACACCCTTCATTCATTTAGTTTTATAAAAATTAACCTAAATGAATCACAGAATTACTATTTCAAATGAAGGGTGTGGGGTAAGAACTGCATACACACTTACATACACAAGCACATGGAAAATGCACGTGATTCCAAATTTGAATCTTTTCCTGATTTTGGGTTAAACCTTATAATCCACTGGGTGTCCCTGAAACATAAATGTTTTGTAACATCTAGCACCCCAGCACATTCAATGGTTAAGGTAAACATATCTGATATGATACTGAAATATGTTTCGTCTGTTTATTGGTCTTTGTCATCCTACCAAATCTAAGGTAAACCTGTAGTTTGGCCATAATGGGAGAGTTAAAGGAAACAGTGCTCTAATAATGTGATGTGCGTAATTATCATCTTTGCTGGCAAACATGGACGCAAAATGCAAATCAATTACTAGAATATTTCGAAGTGCTGAAAAACTAAATTAATATTACTTTAGGATTATATTAGGATATAATCTTCCTTTCTTGTAGACCACTAAATTACACCAGTAGGGAAGATAAGCAACAATCACTCAAATTGTATACCAGAAGTGATTGTTTGTTACAATATTGGAAATAAATATAATTGCCTTTCCCTGCCTAGTATGTTACAGAACATCAGTTTTCAAGATAGTGTTAATTCAAGTAAATATCAATTGTAAAATAGGGTTAATAATCACTTACCAAAGTGTTCACAGGTACACAAACATCAGATATCAGAATTGCTTGGATCTACACAGAGGATCTTCAACCTCACCATATAATACTATCATAATGAAGTGGTTTTAGATGCACAATCATCATATGATTTTGACCTTCTTTCAAGTTATGGCACTTCATTCAATATCCACACTCTCACTCTCTTTTTCAGGTTCACTGCATTAACAAAATCACCAGCCGACTGGCTTTTACTAGATTTTCAATGTCTCTATTGTCTTAAATTCTGATAGCTGTCTTTCAGCAAGTAAAACATGTCCACAGCAATCATTTATTTTTAAACTGATTTTAATCTTTTACATAAGCCAGTGGTTTAAGTATAGTTTTCCTTTCTTAGCAGGATTTCAGTAAGATTGTCCAGGTGGCCCCATAATTCTGACTGCCAGTTTACATAAAAGTATGCACATGCAAAATAAGTTCAAGTATAAGAAATTAAAAAATAACATAAGGACACATTTAATTATTAAACTTCTTATCATACAGCTATATCATATAGCTACCATGCAGCTGTATCATGCAGTACAGATCTTAAGAAAACAGAACATGTTAATGATACTGCTGCAAGACACTTGGGAGCAATTTGTATTGAGTATTTTATATCCTGTACCACAGATTAAATACACTTACTGGCTGGTCTTTCTGGCTGGGCTCTAATCTGCAGTTATACTTTTTTGGCAGGAGTTCACTGTATTCCAAAGAGTTAAAGAAAGAAAAAAGAATTAAAAACATTTCCATCCAGTCTCATCCCGCCCCCCCCCCCCACCACTTCTCCATTATTAACAAGAAACCCAGTGAGAGAAAACGAGCCCTTTGTGCTGAACTGTTTAAGATGTAAAGATTCTGTTTCTTTGGCGGTCTCATTTATGTGCCAGTATCTCTGAGAAAGTAAACTTTAAATGACCTTCCAGGTTAGTTTAGTCTGGGGATTCCACCACTATGGGGTGAGTGGATTTAAAAGGTTGATCCTGTGGGACCAGAGCTCATTCAAAGGAGAGATCACTTGCATAAGGAATTCTCTCCCTCGCAAGGGGGCAACATTCTTGACCCGCACGGACTGGTTAAACATTATTGAATGCTTCCCCCTTTGTTATTAAGCCAACTAAAATTAGCAGGGGGTGTCCAATAGAATCAAGTCGCCACCTGATGTTGCAGTTCCTGACTCCTTGTCACAGGAAACTACAGAATAACCTTATTGTCTGAATGCCCAACAGCCGAAATGTGAGATTAATTGCTACTTAGGGTGGAAGCAATTGCCAAGTACTGGGTGTTGAATTAAGTAATAGCAGCTTACTTGGAGAGTACTTAAGGGCTTTAGATTGGGCAATATTGAACATCATTAGTCCAGTAAAGAGAGGCCAAAGCTACTGTACTTTTTTAAGCTCTGTTCTCAGCAAGCCCTGTAGAAAAATTACTTCATATCAGGGGCTACAAATTGCATATATGCATCATTTTGAACACATAGAACAATTAAGTGGTATAAAGCATAGGCTAACTGACATCCACCAGTGATTAACTGCATATTATTAACACATTGTATATTGTTCCCATATGTTCATAAGAGTATAATTATGTGGTAATAGATTTACTTATAAACCATTCATAAAGTGAATATTGCAACGAATAATGTTTTGGTAAACTGTCAAATAAAAAAGAAAATACTTCCTCCTGAAGCAAGTATTGTAAAATTGTGTATCCATAGATATTGATTAAAACAGAAATAAATTAATTAACTCAATAGTTTAATTTTTATTGTCAAATTGTTAAATGTTTGTGACATAGAGTAGTGTTCAAATGTTTTAGGTGGGTGTGAAAAAATTCTGTGAAGGAAGAATGCTTTCAAAAATAGACATGTTAATAGATTACATGTATCAATTAAGAGAGTAAACAGAAGAAAAATCTAAATCAAATTAATATTTGGTGTGACCACCATTTGCCTTCAAAATAGCATCAATTCTTCTAGGTACAATTGCACATAGTTTTTGAAGGAACTCGGCAGGTGGGTTTGCCCAAACATCTTCAGTTCTTCTGTGGATTTAGGCAGCCTCAGTTGCTTCTCTCTCTTCATGTAATCCCAGAGAGACTCGATGATGATGAGATCACGGATCTGTGGGGGCCATACCATCATACCATCATGATTAAGAGATTATATTTATCAATTAACTAAATGCAAAGTGAGTGAACCTTGTTAGCATGGTGTATGACTTTTGACAGAAAACTGTCTTCAGCAACCTCACCTTGTTAGCTGAATTTGGTTGTTCCTCACCCAGTTTTATTCCTCCTACACAGCTGTTTCTGTTTCAGTTAATGATTGTGTTTCAACCTACATATTGAATTGATGACTATTAGCACCTATCTGGTATAATTGTTTAAACATACACCTGACTATATGCCTACAAAATCCCTGACTCGTGTCCCTGTGCAAGTGTATACCTAGAAGAATTGATGCTGTTTTGAATGCAAAGGGCGGTCACACCAAATATGGATTTGATGTAGATTTTTCTCCTGTTCACTCACTTTGCATTTAGTTAATTGATAAATATAATCTCTTAACATGTCTATTTTTGAAAGCATTTGACCGCATTTTTACACACCTGCCTACAATTTTGCACAGTACTGTATAAGAAATAAATAATAATAATATGTCACATTGGGTTCCTAGAGCTTTCACACCGGCAGTGCAGCAGGTCCCACTGGTTTCAATGGAAAGAAGTTAAGAAGCGGCAAAGTGGAGCAGTGTGCAAGAGAGAAACTATTTTCAACTTTTGCTGCACCGTGAAGTAGACAGCCATCAACCAATCAGAATAGTATGAGGCTCAGTAGGGATATTGAATTAAAATGGAGGAGAAACTTATCAATGATTATTTTCATATCTCATGTTCATATGACAAATGTCAATACAATTAAATTCAATTCAACTTAAATTCAAGTCAAAGTATGAAAAATGATGTGAGGTTGATAAGGAAGCTTTTCAGGATCGCAGCAATAATGGAAGAGTTTTTAGCTTGGTATAATAATGTAAGTAATATAAGAACATAATTATATAAGAAAGTTTACAAACGAGAGGAGGCCATACAACCCATCGTGCTTGTTTGGTGTCCATTAATATCTAAGTGATCCAAGGATCCTATCCAGTCTATTTTTAAATGTTCCCAAACTTTCAGCTTCTACCACATCACTGGGGAGTTTGTCCAGATTGTGACTTCTCTCTGTGTAAAGACGTGTCTCCGGTTTTCCGTTTTGAATGCCTTGAAGCCCAATTTCCATTTGTGTCCCCGGGTGCGTGTGTCCCTGCTGATCTGGAAAAGCTCCTCTGGTTTGATGTGGTCGATGCCTTTCATGATTTTGAAGACTTGGATCAAGTCCCCACGTAGTCTCCTCTGTTCCAGGGTGAAAGGGTTCAGTTCCCTCAGTCTCTCCGAGTGGAACATTCTCTTCAGACCTGGAATAAGTCTGGTTGCTCTTCTCTGAACTGCCTCTAGAGCAGCGATATCTTTCTTGAAGTGTGGTGCCCAGAACTGCACACAGTATTCCAGATGAGGTCTAACTAGTGCATTGTACAGTCTTAACATTACTTCCCTTGTTTTAAATTCTACACTTTTGACAATATACCCTAGCATTCTGTTTGCCTTTTTTATTGCTTCCCCACATTGTTTGGATGGAGAAAGTGAGGATTCCACATAGACTCCTAGGTCTTTCTCATGCGATAATTCATCAAGTTCTATGCCTCCAATAGTGTAATTATAGTGGACATTTTTGTTGCCTGCATGTATTACCTTGCACTTGTCCACATTGAATTTCATCTGCCAGGTGTCAGCCCACAACTGAATGTTATCCAAGTCCCTTTGAATAGCCTGTGCTGCCGAGATTGTATCTGCTGAGCCACCTATTTTAGTATCATCGGCAAATTTGACAAGTTTGCTAACTATCCCAGAGTCCAGATCATTAATATAGATTAGAAAAATCAAAGGCCCTAGTACAGATCCCTGTGGAACTCCACTAACAACCTCACTCCAGTTAGAAGAGACTCCTCTAATCAATACCCTCTGTTTCCTATACATCAACCAGTTCATAATCCATCAAAAGTATTTGATCCCCTGCTGATTTTGTACATTTGCCCACTGACAAAGAAATGATCAGTCTATAATTTTAATGGTAGGTGTATTTTAACAGTGAGAGACAGAATAACAACAAAAAATCCAGAAAAACGCATTTCAAAAAAGTTATAAATTGATTTGCATGTTAATGAGGGAAATAAGTATTTGACCCCTTCGACTTAGTACTTGGTGGCAAAACCCTTGTTGGCAATCACAGAGGTCAGATGTTTCTTGTAGTTGGCCACCAGGTTTGCACACATCTCAGGAGGGATTTTGTCCGATTCCTCTTTGCAGATCCTCTCCAAGTCATTAAGGTTTCGAGTCTGACGTTTGGCAACTCGAACCTTCAGCTCCCTCCACAGATTTTCTATGGGATTAAGGTCTGGAGACTGGCTAGGCCACTCCAGGACCTTAATGTGCTTCTTCTTGAGACACTCCTTTGTTGCCTTGGCTGTGTGTTTTGGGTCATTGTCATGCTGGAATACCCATCCATGACCCATTTTCAATGCCCTGGCTGAGGGAAGGAGGTTCTCACCCAAGATTTGACAGTACATGGCCCCGTCCATCGTCCCTTTGATGCAGTGCAGTTGTCCTGTCCTCTTAGCAGAAAAACACCCCCAAAGCATAATGTTTCTACCTCCATGTTTGATGGTGGGGATGGTGTTCTTAGGGTCATTCCTCCTCCTCCAAACACGACAAGTTGAGTTGATGCCATAGAGCTCGATTTTGGTCTCATCTGACCACAACACTTTCCCCCAGTTCTCCTCTGAATCATCCATATGTTCATTGGCAAACTTCAGATGGGCCTGTACATGTGCTTTCTTGAGCAGGGGGAACTTGCGGGCGCTGCAGGATTTCAGTCCTTCACGGCGTAGTGTGTTACTAATTGTTTTCTTGGTGACTATGGTCCCAGCTGCCTTGAGATCATTAACAAGATCCTCCCGTGTAGTTCTGGGCTGATTCCTCACTGTTCTCGTGATCATTGAAACTCCACGAGGTAAGATCTTGCATGGAGCCCCAGACCGAGGGAGACTGACAGTTATTTTGTGTTTCTTCCATTTGCGAATAATCGCACCAACTGTTGTCACCTTCTCTCCAAGCTGCTTGGCGATGGTCTTGTAGCCCATTCCAGCCTTGTGTAGGTCTACAATCTTGTCCCTGACATCCTTGCTCTTTGGTCTTGGCCATGGTGGAGAGTTTGGAATCTGATTGATTGATCGCTTCTGTGGACAGGTGACTTTTCTACAGGTAATGAGCTGAGATTAGGAGCACTCCCTTTAAGAGAATGCTCCTAATCTCAGCTCGTTACCTGTATAAAAGACACGTGGGAGCCAGAAATCTTGCTGATTGATAGGGGATCAAATACTTATTTCCCTCATTAACATGCAAATCAATTTATAACTTTTTTGAAATGCGTTTTTCTGGATTTTTTTGTTGTTATTCTGTCTCTCACTGTTAAAATACACCTACCATTAAAATTATAGACTGATCATTTCTTTGTCAGTGGGCAAACATACAAAATTAGCAGGGGGCCTGTAATTTTCTGGATCAGTTTTGTCCCCTTTTTTGTGGATCGGTATGACATTTACTGTCTTCCAGTCAGTTGGCACATCCACTGTTCTAAGTGTCATTCGGAATATTTGACTTAGCGGACTATAAATAATTTCCCTCATTTCTTCAAGTACTGTTGGAAATATACCATCTGGCCCAGTTGATTTGTTTGTTTTTAATTCTGCTAGTCCCTTTAGTACCTCCTCCTCATTTATCCTGATCTCTCTTAGGATTTGCCTGGACTGATTGTTAACCTGTGGCATGTTATCTGTCTTTTCTTTTGTAAAAACCTCTGTGAAATACTCATTTAGAACATTTGCTACATCTTGTTCGTTTTCCAAGATACTTCCATTTTTGCCCTTTATCTGTTTCACTTCCTCTATTAAACCATTTTGGCCACTGTTTTTTGGTCCTCAATTTGCTAAGTTTTGGTACAAATTTCTCCTGAGCCTCAAGTAGTATATTCTTAAAATATAACCATCCATTTTCAACTGAATCTGTATCCAGTGTGCTCCAGTCTACCTCTTCTAAGTGCCGCCTCATACCTTCAAGGTTTGCTTTTCTGAAATTGTAGACCATTGTTTTAGACTTGGGCCTTGTTTTTTTTAAAGAATGCCTCAAAGCTAACCAATTGTGATCACAATTTGCCATTGGTTCTCTAACTAGTGTCCCTCTGACTCTATCTTGGTCATTTGAAAATATCAAGTCAATGCATGCACTCTCCCTGGTTGGTTCCCTGACAAATTGAGTTAGAAAGCAGTCATTTACCATCTCAACCATTTCTATTTCTGCTTCTGTGGTCCCAACCGGGCTTTCCCAGTCTATGGGAAATTGAAATCCCCCATTATAACAGCCACATTCTTGCTACATGTAGTCCTGATTACACTGTACAATGCAACATCTTGCTGAATATCTGAGTTGGGTGGTCTGTAACACACTCCTACCACTAATCCTCCACATCTCTTGTCCAAAAGTTTCTCCCACAAAGATTCTGTTACTGGGATCTAATTTTAGTTCTTCTGCCTCAATGTCATTTTTCACATATAATGCTACCCCACCTCCTCTTCGATTTTGCCTGTCTGTCCTAAACTGTGTGTATCCTTCTAACTTGTATTTATCCCCATCGTTTTCTGTAAGCCATGTTTCCGTCACTCTTACAACATCATAGTCACATGCCAGCACTGTGGCTTCTAAGTCCAGGGTGAAGGGTGTAGGGAAGAAGTGTGCGATTTGGGACGAAGCCCCTGTCTGTGGTTGCGATGCTGCAATCTTTGCTTTCGCCGCCAGTTTCTTTGCTATCATTTTTTTTTTTTGTTCACAAAAAACACAGCGCCGATTCAGCAACTCGTTAAACATCCTATGTGTGCATAGACCTGCAGTCAAAACCTTAAAAATCCCAACACTGGATTTCGATTGTTTTATTTTTGATCTCGACATCAATTTTTTCTCAACTTTTTTTTTGTTTACAATATTTTGTATTTTGAATTCGTTACTTATCCCAGCAGGCAAAATACATTAGAAACAACATTGTTTCAACGTCATATTTCAATGTTGAAAATACATTGAAAATAGATTGGATTTGCAAATGGAATCGACGTGGAATTTTCAACGGTGAATCAACATTGATGATTCAACGTTGGATCAACTTGGAATAATCTATGTTGATTCAAGGTTAGATAGGCAACGTTGAAATTTTATTGAAAATTGGTTGTATTTGCAAATCCAATCATTTTCAATGTATATTGAAATCCCCCATTATAACAGCCACATTCTTGCTACATGTAGTCCTGATTACACTGTACAATGCAACATATATAACAACGTTGAAACAACGTTGTTTCTAATGTAATCTAATGTATACAACATTGAAATTTCCTTGCAAATTGGTTGGATTTGCAAATTGAATCAATGTCAATTGTCAACATTCCTTCAACATCAATTTAATCAGCAAATGCAAACAAACAGAAAGAGAGAGTGATGACAGTTAATTCGGGGGGGGAGAAGAAACGAAAACTAAAATACACTTTCTTGGCCCGCTTCAGTTAAAATGGAGGCTCTTCCCAGGCTGTGTTCAAGTTTGGGGGTTCCTCGCTTTCATCTAATTGGCTGACTACTTGACCCTTTCCGACTCTGATTCGTCAGCTAAGCGGTTTGTCATAGAGTAGAATTATATATACACACACACATATACATATGTATGTGTATTTATGTATGTATATTAACGGATATATATGTATGCTGTGTGTGTGTATATATATATATATATATAATGTGTGTGTGTGTGTGTGTGTGTGTGTGTGTGTGTGTGTGTTTTATTTATTAAGGGGAATTTTGCGCATTTATTACCCTGTCACTCAAAATACACCCATGAAAAAAGTACGGACTGGGGAAATACATGTGTTTGAGAGGATATTGTGTTTGTTATCTGGGGTCTGTTTGATTGTTTTGACTGTCACGACGTCTATTCAACCTGAAAGCAACGTATCTTTCGACGTTGATGAATCGTTGCCAAAACCACGTTGAACAGCAGTTCGTGTTGATCCACGTCGCAACTACATTTCAACCACGAAACAACGTTGAAATGACGTCGAGTGCCTGCTGGGATGGCGCTAATTTGAGCCCATACTTTTTCCTATGCTTTCCCGCCCCCCAAGAAGCTGGAATTCACTTGTTCAGCCTTACATCTCGTAGCTTCCACGTGCTGCACACGACATGCTTTAGCCCACCTGCTCCGCGCCTCCAGAAGCTACTATTCTCTTGCTTTATTCTCTCAGTTCCGTATACAGCGCTGCATTTGTCGACTTTCATTTGATCCCATGGAGACGCAAATGGATAGGCTACATTTTAAACATATGTATTGAAAGAGCATTTTTTTATATACTTTTGTGTATTTATGTATGTATGTATATGTAATGCAATTAAGACAATAGACTATAGTGCGGGGCTGTGGATGAACTGTCTGGCGAATCAGCAGTGGCTAGTAACAGCCCCTGCCTTCCGCTCCTCCACTCTGCACGTCCCTGTTTTCCATCCAAATTCTAACATTGATGTCCTATTGTGTCTTTCAAGAGTATATCAATGATACTATAATCACGCAATTCGAATATCCTGCACTGATTGACGCATCGGGCATTGTTTCCATGACAACAACAAGTACGTTGTCCATGTGTGCGGTGACAACGGGCTAGTTTTTGGATTGGAACTGCAGAACAGTCATTTGAGCGACACAGCTCAGCAAAAACCTATAGAGGTGAGACTGCAAGGCATTGTGGGGGCTGTAGTCTTTCAGATTCCGTGTTGATATGTGAGTTAAATAAAGATCACTAATTGTATAGCTCTTTTTATATGACATATAATATCAAACACATTTATAAGATAATACAACCTACAGTGAGTGACACTGAACGCGAAACATGATAAATTAGCATCAGTAGCCTACTTCAAACGATGTCAAATAGACCAAAGCCCTCTGGTGCCCAGGGAAGAAAAAGAAGAAAAAACAGGAGGAAAAACGGGGTAGTGTGATGTGATGAATGAATAGTGTATCTAATTGCATAGTTACCGTTGGAGCAGTGTTACTACTAGTTAGCTTACTTTGGACAATACTAGGAACGGTCGCTCATTTAAAGATCTAGCTAGAGTTGATATCGGTTACTTTTACCTTAAATTCATTAGGGAATGTTGGAAAGACTATTCAGGTGTTTGGGGAATAACCTAACCTATAATGTTTTGAAGTGCAGTGGAAATTGCTTTTGTAGTGACTCCCTTAACTTTACGTTTTTATACGTTTTTACTCCATTGCCCGGGCCTTAACAATTAGCCAATCGGAATACCGAACTGCTACGACTGGAGATAATACACTTCCTGAGTTTCGCCAGTGGATACAGCCGTTTAAGCGTCCGGACGCGTCCGCCAGTGGAAACGGCGCATTCGTTTACCCTGGCGTTTTATGTGTAGCTTGGTGCTGGAAAAGTTGTTAGTTAGGTCTACAAAACAGAGAGTGATTGTTTATTATTTATATGATTGTGTGCGTGCAGCAAAATGTAAGTAGACACGTTTGTTTATGTTTGTTATAAATTATGGCCGTTTCATATTGAGAATAGCAATGCTAGTCTGTTAGCCAGCTGAGTAAATATCTACTGCGTCACCATGCGGTCGTAATGCAAACTGAGTTGATTTATAATATATTATTACCGTTATCTATTGTTTAAATGTTTATTGAATTGAAGACAGTGTATTATCGGTATGTATAACGGTTATAGGTTTATAAGATTTAACCTTGGTTAAGGTAATCTAGCATAGTAAAATAGCATAGATCCATAGATTTGCATTTATGCTGCATGTAAAGTCATTTGAGTATATTAGCTCTGTGTACATTTATATTATTATTCTTTGCATGATTATTGGATATATTGATTAGTATACAACTGATTTATGTTATTGTTATTTCTTTGTAGAATCACACATGCATATTCATCAAACTTAATATTACAATTACTGAAGACACCGTTTTGGATACAGTGCTAGTGATGCAATAAACGGACACTGTTTGTAATTAATGAGAATTGTGCATTGTTACCGAAGCCCCACAATAATCACACATTTTGAACGATCAGCTATTTATCTCTTTCATCAACCTCCATTACCTATAACATAATTTTGAGAAATACATTTGTTCTTTCAAGTGTGCTGCACGAACGATCCACTTATGTATAATTCGTTTTATGTCACTTGTTTGCTGCAAGAAAGGCAAGGCGAGTAAGGCTGGAGAACAATGCTACATTATGCATATTGCACTAAGGTGTCTGTAATATATTTTTTTCGTGCAATACTCTTATTTATATTGTATCTATAATTTGTTTTATGTCACTTGTTTCTTTAATACTGGTTTTATTTTGTTGATTTGTTTCTAAAATAAAGAAAATCTCGAAGACATAAAGATATGCAGTTTCTGTGTGAGTGTATGAACACAATGATGGGGGTGGAATTGGCTGCGAGGCAAGGGGCACCAAATTGGTCAGGGCCGGTATGTATGTTTGTATGCATGTATGTATGTATTAGCAGATACCCTTATCCAGGGCAACTTACAAAATATAACCACAATACAAAGTGCAAAAATACAGTGCAGTTCAAGGCATAAAACATTACAAATTCCAATTTACATAATACAGTGCAATTCAAACCATAATATATTTTACAAATTCCAATTTACACAAGTGTATACAATATATGAGGTCTTACATCCTGGATTGTAAAAGCCGAGTGCAGACATGATGTTAGGTCACAGTCATGGGCCAAGGGAAAGGGAGCGTATGGGAAATCAAAATAACAAGTACTAGTAACGCAAGGCAAGTAGTATGATCAAACATTGTAAAGTGCAATCTTACAGGAGAATGAATGACTAAATTACAAGTAGAGTCTGAAAAGATTTGTCTTGAGTAATCGCCGGAAGGAGGTCAGGGACTCTGCTGTTTTGACTTCAGTGGGAAAGTTGTTGCACCACTTAGGGGCCAGGGATGAAAATGAGTGGGCTCTGGAGGAAGGGGAGTGGAGAGGAGGCAGGGTTAGTCTTCTGGCACCGGAAGACTGCAGCAGTCTGGAGGGGATGTATGGAGAGATGAGGGTCTGCAGGTAACTCGGTGCAGTCTATTCGAGACAGCAGTAGGTGAGAGTCAGTGTCTTCAACTGAATGCATGCCAGTATCGGGAGCCAGTGGAGGGAGTGGAGCAGAGGAGTAGTGTGTGCGAATTGGGGCAGAGAGAATACCAGACAAGCTGCAGATTTCTGGATGAGCTGTAGTGGGCGGGTAGTAATTGCAGGCAGGCCGCCCAGGAGGGAGTTGCAGTAGTCCAGGCGGGAGAGGACCAGGGACTGGACGAGAAGCTGAGTCGAGTAGTTGTTGAGGAAGGGTCGGATTTGGCATATGTTGCTTAGGAAGAATTTGCAGGTGTGTGTCAGTGTGGTAATGTGCTTAGTGTAGGAGAGCGCAGGATTGAGGGTGACTCCTAGGTTCTTAGCAGAAGAAGAGGGAGAGAGTGTCATAGATTCCAAGGGGATTGAGATGGAAAGGTCAGCAGAAGATGAGGAAGAGGGAGGAAAAAAGAGGAGAACAGATTTTGAGAGGTTGAGCTTGAAGTGGTGAGTACATCCAAGCAGAGATAGCAGAGAAGCGGGAAGACATGCACGAGGGGATGAGGGTGTCAGATGAGGGAAAAGACAGGAAGATCTGGGCATCATCTGCATAAAAATGGTAAGAGAAACAATAGGATGCGATGAGGGGGCCCAGGGAGAGAATGTAGAGAGAGAACAGGAGGGGGCCCAGGATGGAGCCTTGGGGTACGCCTGTGAGGAGAGGTTGGGGGGTGGATGAGGAACCTCGCCATGTCACTTGATCGGTCTGGTAGTTGAGGTAGGAGGAGAACCAGGTGAGAGTAGTTACAGAGATTCCAGGGTGAGAGACAAGGGAGAAGGAGGGGAAGGGGGGCAAAGAGGGAGGAGAAGGAGGAGTAGAGTTTGCAGGGGTTGTATACAGTGGATTCAAATAGTGATTGGGAGTAAGACTTCTTGGCTGAGGTGAGAGAGGAGGAGAATGTGGACAGTAGAGAGCAGTAGAGTTCAAGGGCAGTTGGGAGTTTGGACCTCTTCCACTTCTGTTCAGCGGCACGCAGACTGGATCGTAAACAGTTCATGGAAGGTAAGAGAGTGTGCGCAGTGGAGGCAAGGGTGGAGGGGGAGACTGACAGAGGGAGTGGGTGGGGTGGGGAGGGAGTGGGTGGGGTGGGGAGGGAGGGGAGAGAAAGGGAGAAGGAGATGAAGTGGTGGTCTGAGATGTCCTGGGGTGTCATGGAGACTGACGAAGGGGAGCAGCCTCTAGAGAAGATGAGGTCTAGCTGGCGGCCTGCCCTGTGAGTGGGGGGAGATGGGGAGAGAGAGAAGTTAAAAGAGTGGAGGAGGGGAAGATATATATATATATATAAGAAACAAATATTTTGTAGCCACACTCTCACTTATTAGGTATTTAGACAGTACTCTTGTATTACAAAGTTTAATTTTATTGAAGAACAACATGTTTCAACACTACTGTGTCTTCATCAGGTAGCCTTGGGTTATAAAATCAAATTTTCTTGATGTATTTTTGCCAGCACCTCATGGGAGTGGAGACCCTGCAGTGCACGGATGCTTTTAAGTTACATATATGAATGAATGTAACTTAAAAGCTTTGTATATAACTGACAAAATCAATAATCATTAATTACATAAAAATGAATATTGCAATGAAAAAGCAATTTTCAATGTATTTAAACATTTAAAATATTATCTGACGTGAAAGAATTGAACTTCAAATTTGTCAGTTTGCTGGTTTGACCATGGGAGTTTGTGGGCATTAAATAACTACTTTTGAATCATTTAATCATCATGAAACTTTGTCAGATTAACCTTTTATAAGAGTCCAAAACCTCAGTTTGTCACAGAGGAAGGTGGAAATTGACAGATGTTTTGAAACTAAGCAAAAACTTTGACAGAATAAAAATAAATAATAAGCAAGGCTGGAGAAGGGAATTTCTCCTACGCTACAGCAAAGAATCACCAAGAAATACTGCCACAAAAAGGAAATGGAAAGCCTATTTTCTAGGATCGCCCTCTGCAAATAGCAAACAGTAACTGCTGGAGGAAACTGTGGTTGCTGATTGCATAGATTTTGTCATACCTAGAAATAGTAGCTTGTGTAGTGGGGGAAATTGTGTCACCAAGCATTTCCCAACATTCTGCCTAATTTATTTTTTGACCACCAGATTTTACTTTTGGTAGTGGCATCTTGCCAGCCACCAGTTGCAGGGCAGTTTGCTATCTTGACCTTTCAGTGCTACAATTTCATTTTCCCTCCGGCCTGAACATGCAGTTGTGCAGGACCACATATGCAACTTCCTACAAACCATTTACCATTTATTCTACGATATCTATTTTATGAGCAGCCAATTTCATTTTATTGAAATAAAATTAATGTTTTGATTTTTGCTGATCCAAAGCCCCAAAATGTCAGGTGGTACAGAGAACAAAATTGTAGTAAAAAGGGTATTTTACTCAAATAAACAGTTTGGCATAATTTTATGTTAAATTACTTATAAATTATTAAAAGTTGTTAAACAGTGCTATGTTAAATGTTACATTAAAAAAAAAAAAGACAGAAAAATGCATTTCTCCAAATGTCAAATAGCGCAACCGAAGAAAAGAAAACCATGAACAGCATATGGCATCACAAAAGAGGACCCCAAATGACCCCTATGCTGATCACCCCACGCGTGCCACAGGTTGCCGAGCCCCGACGTACAGCAGCCCAGTGTGAGAAAAAATGCGCTTATTACAGCTCTAGCTTTAGGGGTCGCTTTCTAACAGCAGTGTAACGACACTTGAGTAGTAGGACACGTGTATTAATTAAGTTGCATTACATTATGTGCATAACTGTATCAAAAGATCAAAAACAACATGAACGTAAATGGTCAACCGAAAATAAACATAAAAAGGATTTGAAATATACAGTTCAGGTATGCTTTTACTTTAAAACTTTATGCTTTTCATTTGTTTGTATATATATATACACACTCACCTAAAGGATTATTAGGAACACCATACTAAAACCCCCCTAATAACCCCCTTTCGCCTTCAGAACTGCCTTAATTCTACGTGGCATTGATTCAACAAGGTGCTGAAAGCATTCTTTAGAAATGTTGGCCCATATTGATAGGATAGCATCTTGCAGTTGATGGAGATTAGTGGGATGCACATCCAGGGCACGAAGCTCCCGTTCCACCACATCCCAAAGATGCTCTATTGGGTTGAGATCTGGTGACTGTGGGGGCCAGTTTAGTACAGTGAACTCATTGTCATGTTCAAGAAACCAATTTGAAATGATTCGACCTTTGTGACATGGTGCATTATCCTGCTGGAAGTAGCCATCAGAGGATGGGTACATGGTGGTCATAAAGGGATGGACATGGTCAGAAACAATGCTCAGGTAGGCCGTGGCATTTAAACGATACCCAATTGGCACTAAGGGGCCTAAAGTGTGCCAAGAAAACATCCCCCACACCATTACACCACCACCACCAGCCTGCACAGTGGTAACAAGGCATGATGGATCCATGTTCTCATTCTGTTTATGCCAAATTCTGACTCTACCATCTGAATGTCTCAACAGAAATCGAGACTCATCAGACCAGGCAACATTTTTCCAGTCTTCAACTGTCCAATTTTGGTGAGCTTGTGCAAATTGTAGCCTCTTTTTCCTATTTGTAGTGGAGATGAGTGGTACCCGGTGGGGTCTTCTGCTGTTGTAGCCCATCCGCCTCGAGGTTGTACGTGTTGTGGCTTCACAAATGCTTTGCTGCATACCTCGGTTGTAACGAGTGGTTATTTCAGTCAAAGTTGCTCTTCTATCAGCTTGAATCAGTCGGCCCATTCTCCTCTGACCTCTAGCATCAACAAGGCATTTTCGCCCACAGGACTGCCGCATACTGGATGTTTTTCCCTTTTCACACCATTCTTTGTAAACCCTAGAAATGGTTGTGCGTGAAAATCCCAGTAACTGAGCAGATTGTGAAATACTCAGACCGGCCCGTCTGGCACCAACAACCATGCCACGCTCAAAATTGCTTAAATCACCTTTCTTTCCCATTCAGACATTCAGTTTGGAGTTCAGAAGATTGTCTTGACCAGGACCACACCCCTAAATGCATTGAAGCATCTGCCATGTGATTGGTTGGTTAGATAATTGCATTAATGAGAAATTGAACAGGTGTTCCTAATAATCCTTTAGGTGAGTGTATATATATATATATTAATCTGTTTGCGAGATTGTGTGGGACAACAGTTTAATCATAAAATCTTTCTCGAAAATCCGTCCATGCATCCACTTACCCATAAGGTATTAATTAGTCGTTTCCATCTACGTGACAAACATAATGTGGCCCAATAGAATGATAGCTGATCTACAGAACCGTCTCCTCTGCTGACAGATGTTCAGGACGTACTCATTTCAGATACAGCTTCATTACATCACATCTCCTCACACGCAACTGATGTTTGTGCTGTAACACCTGAAACTCCGTATATTTGGACGTCCTTTATTATATTATAATAAAGATTATATTTGCTTTACTTCTCAGCGACTTCTCCACTTCATTAAAGAAAGGTTCTTCATCCTCCATGATGTGCTTTTAGAAAATCCAACATTACATCATAGCATCATAGCTGTAGCCTTTTCTGAAATACTCCCTTATCATATCCAATTGTGTCAGGCCATCTCCGGTCATACCTAAAATCGTACAAATGAATAATTAACACATACGGTAATGATCACAATTGGTAGAAATGCTATTATCTAAGTTATATCCAAAAAGTATTGGTCACATACTAAATATGAGCTAGACAGTAAAGCCTGGCCTGCGCTGCCCGCTCACTGCACTGCGGGAGACTCCAGAGCCCAGAGATCTGCCCGAGCGGGGCAACCATGTCTCAGGTCATGCTTAGTGGAGGTCGAGCCGAACTGGACAAAACATGACCTGCGTTGAGAAACGTGACTTAATTTATGCTATGTCCTTGTTTCCAAATAAAAACAATAATGGCGCATTAATAAAACACTATTATACACATAGTGTAAATTAATACGTGTCCTACTACTCAAGTGTCGTTACACTGCTGTTAGAAAGCCACCCCTAAAGCTAGTAATTAACGCATTTTCTCTCCACTGGGCTGCTGTACAGCGGGGCTCGGCAAACTATACCCGTGGGGTGATCACGGGCCCGCAGCACCGGCAAGAGAGGAGCCGACTTTCATTTATATAAAATACGCACCGTTACCCCCCAACACCGGAGAAAACACTGTCACCCCCCTCACACCGGAGAAACACCGTGATGAGATTCGCTGTCCCTCCGTGTCTAAAGTTTCCCGGTCCTGCTGGACAACATGTGTCGAGTGACATGTTACAATAATAAGCGCATTTAAGATTAAAAACAAACTCCTTACCGATTTCTAGCCGTTTCTCTTCAGCTCCTCCTGCTCCAGACTGCCTTCTCATGAGTGATGTCATTTTCCATTGTGAGAATTGTTGTGTGTTTTGTGGAATTTATTTTTTGTGTTCTCAAATTATTTTTTGTGCTCTCAAAATATTTTTTGTGTCCTCAAATTATTTGTTGTGTTCTCAAAATATTTTTGGTGTTCTCAAATAATTGTTTGTGTTCTCAAATTATTTTTCTTGTGTTTTGCACTTCAGGGCCACCGTAGGGGTAGCAATATAGGTTTTATTTAAAAAATGTATGTATACACTTTAGTTCAAGGTCAAAAGTGAATATAGGTATCCAAGTTAATGCCTGTTAAATTTGAATTAAGTTTGAAAAACCAGGTGGCGCAACCAATAAGTCAAAAGGTGCCACCAGAATTACAGTTACACCAATTGAAAAAAGTAATATTAATTAATGTTTTTGAATATATTAAATACATTTTAATGATCATATACATCTTTCTGTATAATATTAAGTTATTTAAGTGCATCTACAGTATTTTAATTCATTTTTGTAGATGCCATTATCAAGCAAGGAGAAATCAGTACGACTTAGAGCTCGTTTAAATGGTACCTTGCCAAAAGGAAAGCAAGGTATTGTGTTAATATCTGGATAAATTACAACTAAAGTTACTATGGTGTTATTTGTTTTCATGGTATGGTTTTATTACATGTATTATTATTACTTAATAGTAGTGTTCCATGTTACAGTACAGCTTACTTATAAGTCATTAATTTGAATGATTAACTCTCATTATCCATGCTATTCAATATTTAAATTGATTTCACAAATTATAAATATTTTGATTAATTTAAATAATAGGGTTCTTAATATGTAAATATGTTTTGTAGTTATCAAAAGAGGAAATATAGTGAGCTCTCTACGGCAGGACAGGAGAAAATGAGGCACCAATGAAAGGACTATCAAAAAAAGCACAGGGAAAGGAAAAGGGCATTGGATAAAATAATGAACCTGAATCTATTAATTCGACAATCACAGATGAACCAGCTGATCTAGCAGAGGCACAATCTAACCCTCCTGATCAGGCCAATGATGCCCATGTGAATGGGCAGGACCTTCCCGGAGGTGTTAAGCAACCACACGCATCATCAACACCTGAGAGAGAAAGAAAGGAGGGAAAACAGTGCCAAGCTTTGTGAAAGGAGAAAGCAAAACAAAGAAAGGAGATGCTGAGTCTAAAAGAGCAATTGGCAACAGCCAAACTAACCACCGATAGATTGCGGAAGAACATTGAAAGATTGAAGAAAAACAGAAAAACAGTCAGTGAAAAGAATAAGTCAGAGGGTAATACATTAATTTGTCCCTGCAGAGAAAGCAGAAAGTAGTAAAATGTCTGTCGTGATGAAAACAGCCACATACTACCCGGCAAAAAAGATACTCTGATGAAAAACAAGAATAAATAATGAAACCCCTAACTGAGCTACATCCTCAATTTAATTAAGTGGAAAAGCCATTCTCACTGTCATAAAGACAGTTTGTTTGGTACTGTCCCTTTTATGTGATGCCACCAAAACTATCAGATCGGAACACTTGTGCTTGCATGGACCACGAAAATTTTAAACTTAGTGGACAAACTGCAGCAGAAAGGTATGCTGCAAACTGCAAGCATTTCGGAACTGTTGGCTTCAATTGTATGTCATCCTGAAAGCAAAGATTGTATGCATCGGATTTGCACCAAATGCTGTTACAGTGAAATAGAGATGGCAGTACCTCAAATGGAAGAAGTGGTTACGTAGAAACAGTGGTCAAGAGAGACAAAATCGGATGATCAGAAGACATTCACAAATTTTGATTCACAAAGTTGCACAGTGGAATATGCTCTAAGCTGTTGGAGATATTCAATCAGAAACTTGATTCTCTGGCTAAACACCATTTCAACTGGTTGCACCAAGCCAAAGAGTGCAGGGAATTAAAAGAAACCCTGATTGAGGATAAAATCTGCATTCACATTGACTTTTCTGAAAAAAAATCCTACAAGCTTAACAGAGAAGTCCAAGCTTTCCATTTTGGAGGAAGCAGGAAACAGGCCATGGTTGACACATGTGTGGCCTATACAGCAAATGGATGCCACCATCTCCGCATCCCTCCAGCACGATGAGCGTGCTATATGGGCCCACTTAGAGCAGGTGCTGAAGGACTTGGTGGAGAGATGCAACCGCCCACCCACAACTTTACATGTCATGAGCCTGTCACTCAGTACAGAAACAGAAAGAACTTTTACCTTCTTAGCACAGTACCACCGATCTAGTCCAAGCTACAATTGCCAAATTCCACTTATTGATTTAAACTTACTAGCTAATTAGCTAACTTGATCAAACAAACAAACAAGCAGCTGAACAAAGCTCTTGCAGATCCTATTCAAGGTAAAATCCACAAATACACATTCACCATGTTATAATACAATGCTATTTGGTGTCAGGTAAGGTGAACTTGGATTGTCCAGTTAAAGTAACCAGAAGAAAAAAAAATAAACATTGGTTCTTACACAATTAATGTCATCATCACTAAAACAGTTACTTTAGCCAGTATGCAAGCAAGCTATTGAGCTACTGTACAGCAATAAAAACAAAACATAACCACATAATATTACACTACCTTTCTCTTGTGCTTGTTTTTCTTCTTCAGTTTTTGAATTTTTACACTTTTTTGCATCAGATTGGTATTCTTGGCCTTTTTGGGTGACAATATAATTTGGTCACATCACAATCCTAAAAGATAATTGTTCAGTGATCATTTATGAAAATCAATTATAGAACATCATTGAAAATATCTTTGATTTATATATTATAATTTTTTTGCTAGGGGGCCCCCTAATGGCCGGGGGCCCTAAGCGACCGCTTATGTCGCTTATGCCTTGAAATGGCACTGACTGGAACTAAAACTAAAGATGAAAATAGAAGAATTTTTAAAGCAAGCTATTGCACATTTTTTTTTATTTTCACAGTAAGAAATCCTGAAATATGATCTATGACTAATACAAAATAGAAAAAACAACATTGTAAAGCACTTAAAAGATTTCCTTATCGAATACACTCCAGGTCGGCCATTGAGATTCCAGGAAGCCGAATTCTTAGTGGTCTAAAATACACAAGAAAACCACAGGTGGTAGAACATTTAGTTATAGGGCCACCCTAACAGCAGCAGTCAGAGCATACTCCAGAATGGAACTGTCAGTTAATATTTCAAAAACTGAAGTCCTCTGTCAGGGGTTTTCCAGTCCTCTACCTGAATCAGACATCTTAATCTCAGACTCTAAACTTGCCATCGTTCCATACTTTAAATACCTGTGAAGCATCCTCTCTGAAGACTGTACCATCAATCCAGGACATCCAATACAGAATCAAACAGGTCTCATGCTCTTTTGGATGACTGAGAAAGAGTCTTTAATAACAACAATCTGTTCTTTCAGACCAAAGTTTCTGTCTATCAGGCAGTGTGTATGTCCACCTTACTGTATGGATGTGAAACCTGAACGCTCTACACCTGGCATTTGAAACTGCTTGAATCCTTTCATATTAAATGTCTGCGACACATTCTGAAGTTAACCTGGAATGACCATGTTCCTGCTGAGAGCCAACTTCAGGAGGGACAAACTGATGGATGGAGTTATAGGGCCCTGAAACTGTGGAACAATCTTCCAGTCAATGTAAGAGACTCTGTCTGAAGACTCATCTTTTTAGTCTGTTTTTCTAGCCTGTAGTGCTGCATGGACATGCAATGCACAATTGGAGATGTGCTCAGGTACTGGGAATACAATACAGGACAATTTGATTTTTGTCTTTCAGTAATAGCCCCCTCTGAGCAGCTGACGAGGCACCTTGTCCCTCACCGTGGAAGCCCAACGAGGCACAACCCATCCCAGAGGCTTGGCACCCCACCACAGAGGGCTAACAGTGCACCCACACCCCAAGGTCTGATGAGCCATTAACTCCCAAGATCTGTTGATGTTCCAACCCCCCCACCCCCGAGGGCCAGCAAGAGGGGCCCACCAGAGGGAAGACCACAGCCAGCAGCACCGTTTAAGAACTTTCTGATCTTTCTGATGCTGTAACAACTATATTGCCTGGAGGGGAGGCAACCATTAGGTCTAGGCCTTAAGCCATGGACCCCGAGAAATGTATTTTCTCCTACATGCCATCCATAGTTTTTCTCTCCTGCATGCCTAATAGCCTTTAATGCTCGTTTACTTTATTTTAGATCAGCACTTAAAATAGATTTCAACTGTTAAATGTCTATTTTTATTTATTTTATTGTATTATTTATGTATTCTTTTATTTTGCTGTACGTTTGTTGTATGTTTACCACTCTGTGGCTTCCCTGCGAAGGGCGCTATACAAAAAAAAGATTGATTGATTGATTTAATGATTGATTAATGTGCATAGTTAAATAAACATGCTCTTCAACCTGAAGGCAAATGCTGTCTTCTGCAACATTAACACCATCCTTTTATTCCATTCTCACGCAATGAATTGTAATGTTAAATGTGCTCATTCACTCAGAGTTCTGGATAAGACATTTTTGGCCGTGGGAAATTATACAATGCCATCATTTTGCTTGAAGCACTTCTTAGCACACCTACATTGCTCAAAATGGGTTTACATAACAATGGAAAGATAATATAATTATTTTATTTTATGAATGTGATTCCAGCTGTCATAACAGTTCCGAAAGAGATAATCATCACAGTTACACCTTATGACAAGCTGCCCCTGCGGGTTACAGAGCTACTGTTATTGGAGCACAGATGTTTAAATGTTTCCACCCCAGCAGATATATCTGTTGTTTTTATACAACATAGTGCACTCATGCTGTTGTGTGGCAGAACCTGACCTATTTCTCTCCTTAACGTGTCACTAAATGCAGAGTTTAGGTGATACAATGTCTGCTAATTTAATTATTGCAGAAACCAGAAATGAATGTGGATTTGCTGTCTTTTTGTTTATGTGCTTTTTAAATATGCATTTTTATAGCTTGTGTTAAAATAAAGTTTAGTGGGTTTATTCAAATAACTATATTGTCTAAACTAAGTGAAATATGGTTCACATTCAAAAATCTGACATCATATTGCCTTCTTGAACTCTGAACTGCTTCAACTGTGTACCATAGCCTTCCAGATATGCAAGCCTTCATGGACACAAACAGTGAGATATGGTGAGTGTAGTGTCACTCTCCATGGAAATGTGTTCTTCATGCTCCCATTTGTATGTTAACCTAATTTAATTAGGTGGACAGTTGTCATAATACAGATGTTTGAATAGGCCTACAAACTTTATAAGCACTCTGGAATATAGAGATTTAATGTAACTGCTTATATTAGAGTAGAACTATTAACATTTGTGGAACCACGTCTGGTATAAAGACCAGCAGCATAAGCCATCAACTCAAAGTACAAACATCTTACTGAATTTCATACTCTATCTCTGCTGGACAAAATAATGTTGACCATAGTACCATTGGTAGTCTTGTTTGGAGAACCCATACATGTAATATAAGACAACAGCTCAAATTATTATTTTTTGTCTTATTTAAACAAAACAATGTTAAACACACTTTATCCTGATGACATGGCCAATTGTTATAGGCCTATTTCCATTTTACCTTGTCTCTCTTAAGATTATGGAATCAATTGTGTACAAGCAATTGAGTTTCTGTCCAGAAAGGTTTTCATGCTGGACATGGGTGTGTTACAGCAGTTCTAAATGTTTTGAATGACATTACTATGGGTCTTGATTAAAAACTGAGTTGTATTGACCTATCCAATGCTTTTGATACTATGGATCTCTCTGTTCTTTTGGATAAGCTATGTAGCATTGGCTATGATGGGAACTCAACTGCCTTGCTTCAGAATGGCCTATATAACAGAACACAATGTGAAAGTCTGAGAGTTTTAAATCACAACCTGACTAGGTCACTGGGCCGCCTTAACTTAAATGTGAACGGGGTCATACATTTAAGGCAGCCCTGGGCCGGGTCAAAACTTGTCCCACTTTTTGACCCGGCCTAAATCTTCTGACCCGGCCAAAAGGTGGCCTAAATGTGAATGTGAACGCACCGGGTCCTGGGCCGGGTGGAAAGCTTCAGCGTGTGATGCAACTCAAGCCACGCCCCCAGAGACTTGCGTGTCTGATTCAAAGGAAACGCCGATTCTCGCCAACGGAGATGTAAATACAATCACCAGAACAGCATACACGACGGCACAAGAGAAACAGTATTGTCTCTATATTGTTTGAATGTCATATCAATCTATAGCCTTAAATGTACAGATACATTTCGCTAGCTCACAACTTTATATATATTAAAAAGTATAGGCTAAGTAATGAGTTATAATGATGTAAACAGTTTGAACTACTCGGTCGATTAAAATAAATGTGTGTAGCTGGTAAACTTGCTATTGTTTTTTTCTTGTACTCAGTATGATTGAAGTCTGAAATTTAACGGTATGCATTTTACACGTGAACATTTCATTGTGAAATTGTGAACGGGACCAGGTAACTCTATTCACTTATTCACCCAATTTTGCATTAAAACTAGATAAATTTCACCAAAACAGGTTTCCATTCAAATCATAGCATTTTAAAACAAGACCAGCTGTTTACTATCCAAACCGAAATGCAATTATATTGAGCTGAGCAGTACAATAACAAAAGCCGGCATAGGAGGTAACAACTGGGACGATGCAGAAATTAAACCATTGTTTACAATGTGGATGGAAGATAAAGTTAAAAAAGAAACCAAAGGAAGTGTACGAGCTCTGCTGAGGATATAACTATATTAGAAGCAATCACAGAAGGCTTCTGTCAATGCATACGATTGCATACTAATGCATACGATTTCTTGTGATTTAATGTAGATGTCCTACTAAATGTGCTTTGCTTTTGGGTGAATTGTAACAGCACTTTTAGACTTGTAGAACAATAGACAGACATTTGAAAAGGGAAATATATTCGATTCCCCATTGAACCAGCATGTTTTTACATTATATTAGAAAGCTTCGGCTGCAAGGGTTAAGATTACTTTCAAATAAAACATAGAACCGATCAATAGCCTATATATACACACATCAATATTAATAAGTTGTGATTATAAATACATCGCATACACCTGTGAGCAAACCTAATGTCATGCGTAACTGGTTTGTTTGAGCAGATTTGTTTAATTCCCGGCATGCATTTCATTTAGGCCTCCTTTTCGGCCACATGTATACAGACTTAGGCCTCCTAACACCACAAATGTGAATGGGGGCTCTAAAAAAAGTCGGACTAAATTTGAGGCGGCCCAGGGCCAGCCTAAAAAGTGTGAACGGGGTCTAAAAGGGTATGCCACAAGGTGTGATACTGGGCCCTATTTACATTTATAGTATTGCCCATGGTAGAGATAATGCTAATTTTTTGCTGATGACACTATCTTATATTAATTTGGCCCCACTCTCTCTTCAGTACAGTCTGATTTGCAAAGGAGTTTAAATCAAATTCAACCGGCTTTTTTATCTGCTTAATGCATATAAAACTAAATGTATGTTATTTAGTAGGGGAAGTGCAATTTCTACTAAACCTGCAGGTCCTAAGAAGGGTTGCAGAATTTGTATTTTAAGTAACATTATTTTTGAGCAGGTATAGGTCCCTTACGAAAATACAATATATTTAAAATATATTATTCTGAAATATATTTTAAGATATATTTTATAAATATACTTAATATTTTTTTATATGTTCAAAATATACTTTTATATATAAATTATTGCCGTTTTAGTATATTTCATTTTATACTGAAATATATGGTAAAATATACTATATTATATAAGAAAAATATATTTAAACTTATATTGTTATATATTTTGAAATATATTGTCTAATATATCTTAAATATAATATTAAGTATATTATAGTATATTCAGAAATATATGTAAACTTATATTTTTAATATGTATTTAATATAGTATAATATATTTACACATATATGTATTTTATACTACTAAATATATAACAAATATATGCATAAATATATGTCCACTTATAATATCAATATACATGAAATATACTGCTAAATATATAATAATATATTTCATAGTGTATGTATTGTATACTGTGAATATATTTAATTAGACTGCAAAAATATATCATGTTATATTCTAAATATACTGGTAAAATATATTTGGATAAACTTACAAACATATATACTTTCAATGGAAGTGTAACTTAAAACACTGAGATGATTAAGCTTCAATACATTAATAGATTTCACTTAGATGAACTAAAGAAAATGCAATGTACAAACCATGTTTTTTTTAAATTCATGTTTGACTGTCTGATCTAAAACAAACATCACTTTAAGCAGAATACTGCCTCATTTTAAAGTTACACTAAGAACCAACCAGTGCAAAGAAAGAACTCTGAAAAGCGTGTAATAAAAGTCTTCTACACACTTTATGGAGATTTGTATGCAGATCATTTATTGTTCTTTTAACAGTTCTATACAAAAAATAAGTCCACAACTGTAATACCTATATTTCTTGAATGGACTTGTATTATAGATACAAATATTATTTCAAAAGGGTCTCATTTTAAATTTGAGGAAACACTTTTTGCAAGTTACATTTGAGGGGTGTCGTTTACAAATAGCTGGGTTGCTCTGCGAGACTTGTATCACTGGTCATTCATTTCTCATTCAGTGTTCTTCCAATTTCTGACCTTTTAGTTCCAGGGAACAATGTCTGGGTAGCAGCACAAAACCTCAACTTTGTGCATATCCAAAGTCTTTCTTTTCAGCTCCTTTCTGTACTTTATTTTCTCAAAGCACGACAGATTCAGGCAAAACATGACAGCTGCCCATGCATTTTTGAAAACATAGACTTTGTTTCCTGTAACAATCTTGACCTGATAAATACAATAACAAAATATTTATCTTCAATTGCACTTGAAAGGAAAAATATTTTGGAGACAAAGTTCTACATGTCTAGGGTAGGCCATCTTAAATATACTTTTTGTTCACTTACTATTTATTTCTGTGCAGACACCCTTAACAAGGAGAACTTACAGTAATCACAAAATACACATAACAAAATAAGAGCACACACAATAAACAATAAGAATAGTAATTATACATTCAAGTTTTAACTTAATATTAATAATGTTATTCCCTGTGAATGCACCCTGTTTTGATACTTACCATATCCATAGAATCAGAACTTAATGTCTTAAACTTAAAGGCATGTCCAGATTTAACACTGGCATCAGTGTCAATTATTGACTCTGCTGATTTCATTGCTGCTGCAGTTTTTTGCTTTATTCATCACTTTCTGTAATTATAGAAATATATATAATTAGCTGATATACTTGTAAAAGGTAAACTTGTAAAATGTGTTTTAATGCTCCTATATAATTATATTCTATCACTCTACATTAGGGTTGTAACGGTATGAGATTTTCACGGTATGATAACCGTCTCGGAAAATATCACAGTTTCACGGTGTACGGTATTAAACAATAATTATTATTATAATCATCAGCTACAATGACCCTTAAATGAATGAAAACAGATAGGGTTTTTTTGGTTGAACATAGGGTTTATTATAACAAACTTTTTTTTATGAAAAAAAAATATATATGGAAGTATGAGTCTACCTTTTGAAAAAATAAAGAAAAGCTGCACATCTCCCATTTGAACAAAATAAGGAATAAATTAGACCAGAATAAATCAAACTGTCCTTCCTCTTGAACAGCATAAATGGGAGAGCAAAAAGTGCCAGGTTTTTCCACTACTCTAAAGGGCATCATGTCTTTAGCAATGAAATAAGCTACAGCATGATTCAATTATTTGGCTTGTTTGGATGTAGGAACTTGATTCCTTTTGCAAGTGACTGTGTGACAGTTGGTTGAGCTGGATCAGGAAGCGTCTTTGCAGAGGTAGCTTGACCCTAAAGAATTAACAGAATTATAAACATGATAAAAAAAAATAGCATGTAACTACATATAACCACATAATGAACCAACAACATGGATGTAAATGGGAACTGAAATGTGGGATATAACTTAGATGGGGCAAACTAATTCAAATGTTTATTATCAAAAACATGTCTAATCAATTTAATTAATAAAACCTTAACTTATTTTTATTATTAATTTATTAATTATTATTTAAGATAATAATTATAAGATAATAGAGTCTTATGAAATGTATTTTATTTCCTCAAATTCTGGGTTGTCTGATATAATTTGTCTGGATTCTATGATTTAATACAAATATATTATTGAAAATGCAATCAGATGGTAACGACTTTTGTTTGTCTGCACAACAGAGGTTTACTAAATTAAAACATGGACAAAAAACTATATATTCCTTAAATAATGTTTAAATAAACTTTATTATTATTGTTGTTGTTATAACTTTAAGTAGGCTACATTCTATTGTACAATAGTAATATATTTCAGTCATTATTTCTTCAAGCTAAACCGAACTTTTATTTTGACAGGTTGTACTAAACAACTTTGAGTTTTAGTCAGAGTGTATTTGACGATGATTCTTTTAAATAAAATTATGAAATGCTCATTATGTTTTCTCTCAGAGCAGCTCTGGATATGTTCATGTGTTCACGTCCTCATATAGTGAGTGCACCGGCACCATGAGCGTCACACGTACTTGATTATGTACTACTAGACGAAACGGCGCTGCTCATTCAGACAGACACGCAGAACAAGCAGAATATAGATTTACAGTATATATCAGTCTTTGTGCGCTGTATATTCATAGACACACGCATATCGCCATTTGATTAATTGCACAGCTATATTTTTTATTTATTCATCCATCTCTAGCTATCCATCTATAATCGCGCATTTTACATGACATCTGCGTTATATTGTAAATTCCCTCTGCATCACGGAAATAATACGGCCTTAAGTTATAAATGCAAACTTTATCTGCACGGAGGGATGGTGTTCGCGAATATGGGAGAACATGTTCAACGTATTTGCTCCTTTTGCAGCCACTCTTCGTCCACATTTCTTGTAAACTGGACATCCATCTTCAAGGACAACCCCGCGTTCGTTTTTCGGATACCTAAAGTATTCCCATACTGCAGATTTTAACTTTGTTTTCGGTGGGGGATAGAGATTAGAATTAGCAGCCTCTGTCTCGGACATTTTCTCTGCTGTACATGTATGGGTGGAGTCTAAGCAGTCAAGTGGAAAGAAGTTGCATATGCGCACCAGCGCAGGTGAGATCTGGTTTAATTTTTTTTTTCCCAAAACCGTGGATAAGCAAATGTTCAAGATATGTTAATTGTACATGTCAATATCGCGATAAACCGCCATACCGGCATACCATACAACCCTACTCTACATACACTCTTTAATTTAAGGGAATGTTAAGTTTATACATATATTAACTGTAAAACATATCACTGTTATTGTAGACACAGTTAACACATTGTTTTAGTTAAGATTATATACAATACAGTATGTAAAGCAATACAATACACTAACTGAATATCTTGTCATAACTTGTACCTTCGTTTCGTTCTTTGATTCGTCCTCCGATTCTGCATCGTCAGACGTTTTCTTTGTGATTCTGTTCATACTGACGCAGCTTCAATGTCGTTCTTATTCTTCTCAGGTGCAATTAGGACCCTTTCTTTATCTGCAATTAATATTATACTAGATTAGCTACTAAGAAAGTTCACAAAATCAGGCAGCTCGCCATTACTTAATCTAATTCATATGTCTTATTAAAACGAATTACTAGTTGAAGCATACAGTACTATCATACAGAATACTACTTTACATTTTTAGAAATAATATCGGAAAGGAAATTATATTATTTACTCACCTGAGACATTATTCACCAGTCCATCCCTCTGGCGTTTTTTCTTCCATGTTCCTGACACTCAAGAAGTTTTCTTCCAGTCTTTCGTGTCAGAGTTTCTCAGCAGAGATGTGCTAAATATGCAGACGCTTCCTCTGTCTTCTCCTTGTTGTGATTCAACCAACGCATATTCTGGCATTGTTGTCGAAAGGGAAAAAACTATCATAAAAACCACCATCTCTGGCTTCTAAGAAACCAATCCAGTTTAAAAGTAACGGTATGTATACGGAGTGGATTCTGATTGGATAAAGACTCTTTCAGTTTTTAAAGCACAAACGAATGCGTACGCATGCGCAAGCTGTTGTCCAGTCTTTGCCAGTCCTGAAAAACTCTAGTTACACTGTATTGCTTCAGGATACATGGGCTGCACGCATCTGTTCTTTCCTGGTTGTGGCAGGGAAATACGCTCCCTACACAAGTCTACAGAAAAAGTTGAAAAATACAATTTTCCATCACTAGCCAAAGATGATCTCACAAACAACCATACCATCCTTAATCCGTTATCGGTTTTTAATTACTTAAGCAGAAATTTGTCGTTATTGACTTGCCTATGCAATATATGTTTGTAGTTTTGGCAGCAAATTCTCATATTGACGAATATATATTATAGCGTCCTGCAGCCTCATTGAAGCCTCATTGGTGATGCTGTTGTTGCACCATGTCACCAGAGACTGCGGCTCCAATCTCGCCATGGCCCCCCAGGATGATGTCATATATAGTATCCCTGGTTGTGAAATGCGATTTGTTAAAGACTATGGGACTATATACAGCTCTGGAAAAAATTAACAGACCACTTAACATTGATTTCTGAACTTGGAGTGGTCTCTTAATTTTTTCATGAGCTGTATATAATCCCATTACCATTAGTGAAATAGTTCTGAAACAACACTACTGTTTAATTGTACTGTAATAATACACATTATTAACAAAGTAAATATTCTAACATTAACCCAAATTTATGACTTTTTATTTTATTTTATTTTAATGGTTGAAAAAAATAGACAGAAAATAGAGGAGCATCTTAATGAAAACCATATTCTTGGAGATAGTCAACATGGGTTTAGACAAGGCAGATCATGTCTTACTAATCTATTAGAGTTCTTTGAACATGCAACTGCAGCTGTAGATCACGTGAAAGCATATGATATGATATACTTAGATTTTCAAAAAGCGTTTGATAAGGTTCCACACCAAGACTGATCCTCAAATTGGAAGCTGTAGGCATTCAGGGTAATGTAAGTAGATGGATTATGAACTGGTTGATGTATAAGAAACAGAGGGTGTCGATTAGAGGAGTTGCTTCCAACTGGAGTGAGGTTGTTATTGGAGTTCCACAGGGATCAATATTAGGGCCTGTGCTTTTTCTAATCTATATTAATGATCTGGACTCTGGGATAGTTAGCAAACTTGTCAAATTTGCAGATGATACTAAAATATGTGGCCCAGCACATCTCAGCAGCACAGGTTATTCAAACGGACTTATATAATATTCATATATAATATATATACACTCACCTAAAGGATTATTAGGAACACCTGTTCAATTTCTCATTAATGCAATTATCTAACCAACCAATCACATGGCAGTTGCTTCAATGCATTTAGGGGTGTGGTCCTGGTCAAGACAATCTCCTGAACTCCAAACTGAATGTCTGAATGGGAAAGAAAGGTGATTTAAGCAATTTTGAGCGTGGCATGGTTGTTGGTGCCAGACGGGCCGGTCTGAGTATTTCACAATCTGCTCAGTTACTGGGATTTTCACGCACAACCATTTCTAGGGTTTACAAAGAATGGTGTGAAAAGGGAAAAACATCCAGTATGCGGCAGTCCTGTGGGCGAAAATGCCTTGTTGATGCTAGAGGTCAGAGGAGAATGGGCCGACTGATTCAAGCTGATAGAAGAGCAACTTTGACTGAAATAACCACTCGTTACAACTGAGGTATGAAGCAAAGCATTTGTGAAGCCACAACAAGTACAACCTTGAGGCGGATGGGCTCCTTAGTGCCAATTGGGATGGGCCCCTTAGTGCCAATTGGGCATCGTTTAAATGCCATGGCCTACCTGAGCATTGTTTCTGACCATGTCCATCCCTTTATGACCACCATGTACCCATCCTCTGATGGCTACTTCCAGCAGGATAATGCACCATGTCACAAAGGTCGAATCATTTCAAATTGGTTTCTTGAACATGACAATGAGTTCACTGTACTAAACTGGCCCCCACAGTCACCAGATCTCAACCCAATAGAGCATCTTTGGGATGTGGTGGAACGGGAGCTTCGTGCCCTGGATGTGCATCCCACAAATCTCCATCAACTGCAAGATGCTATCCTATCAATATGGGCCAACATTTCTAAAGAATGCTTTCAGCACCTTGTTGAATCAATGCCACGTAGAATTAAGGCAGTTCTGAAGGCGAAAGGGGGTCAAACACAGTATTAGTATGGTGTTCCTAATAATCCTTTAGGTGAGTGTATAATGAAATTCAATGTGAACAAGTGCAAAGTATTACATGCAGGTAACAAAAATGTCCACTATAATTACACTATGAGAGTAATAGAACTAGATGAATTAACACATGAGAAAGACCTAGGAGTTTATGTGGACTCCTCACTTTCTCCATCCAGACAATGTGGGGAAGCAATAAAAAAGGCAAACAGAATGCTAGGGTATATTGCCAAAAGTGTAGAATTTAGAACAAGGAAAGTAATATTAAGACTGTACAATGCACTAATTAGACCTCATCTCGAATACTGTGTACAGTTCTGGGCTCCACACTTCAAGAAAACTATCACTCCTCTAGAGACAGTTCAGAGGCGAGCAACCAGACTTATTCCAGGTTTGAAGGGAATGTCCTACTCGGAGGGACTGAGGGAACTGAACCTTTTCACCCTGGAACAGAGGAGACTATGTGGGGACTTGATTCATATCTTCAAAATCATGAAAGGCATCAACCACATCAAACCAGAGGAGCTTTTCCAGATCAGCAGGGACACATGGACCCAGGACACAAATGGAAATTGGGCTTCAATGCAAAACAGGAGACACTTCTTCACACAGAGAGTTGTCACAATCTGGAACAAACTCCCCAGCGATGTGGTTGAAGCTGAACATTTGGGAACATTTAAAAATAGACTGGATAGTATCCTTGGATCACTTATTAATGGTAATTAATGGACACCAAATGAGCATGATGGCCTCCTCTCATTTTGTAAACTATCATTTCTTATGTTCTTACCCCATATCGCAAAACTACAATTGAAAATTTGGGCTAGACTTGACTTATAAAGCTGCTTCTAATTCGGCCCCTATGAAGCTGGATGCAGTCACTGGCACTACCTCTCATCACTGTGATCTTTACTCTCTGGTTAACTGGCCTTTGCTTCAAACACGTCGGCTATGTCATTGGAACAGACATATTTATAAAACATTCATTGCAAAATCACCCCATTCTTCTTGGCAGATTTGCTGCATGTAGGTTGTTCAGGTTGGTTGGACAAAGCTTGTGGACTGTCATTTTCAAATAGTGCTACAGATTCTCAGTGGGATTGAAGGCATGGGCAAGTGTCTTGAGGCATGGGCAGTGTTAGGTTTGCGCCAACAAATAGTGCTTTGAGTTTTGGCCAAAAAGTTCTATCTTGGTCTCATCTGACACAAAAGTAATTGTGTCCTTGTTAAGGCAATTTCTTTCATCTGTGTAAACTGGGAGTTTCCACAGCACAGGGGTTGAATACTTATGCAAGCAAAATATTTCATTTTTTAATTTTTCTTGCAAATATTTCCCAACATAAAAACAATGTCACCTTTTTGAGTTTCAGGGTTTTAAAATAAAATCACACACACACAGTATTTATAGGAAGTATTCACCTCCCTTGGACCACCTGAAATCTTGATGCATTTAAATGGGATTTTCTTCTCTCCTGATCTACACAACCTACTTAACACCTAACTTACCTAACTTAATTACGCAGAAAAATGGGGGGGTGAAAAAATAAATCAATTTAAAATAAAAACCTGAATTAGTGATCAGTGAATTAGTTCAAGTTGATCATTAATAAGTGGAAGGTTTATGACATCACCCAGAATCTGCTTAGAACAGGCTGATCTCCCAAACTGAGCAGTTGTGTAAGAAGGGTATTGGTCAGAGAAGACACCAAGAGACCAATGACAACTCTGAATGATGTACAGCATTCCATGGTGGAGAAGGGAGAATCTGTCCATGCATGTATCAACAATAGCTCAGGTACTCCACAAATATGGCCTGTATGGAAGAGTCTCATTTGGAATTTGCAGAAATCTAAGTGGAAGACTCTGAAAAGGTGCAAAGGATTCTGTGGTCAGATAAAACAAAAAAACATTGAACCTAAACTCCCAGGTAACACCATCCCTACTAGAAAACTACATAAAAAATCAACGCTAATGGTCAAAAGTTTTAGAACACCCCCATTTTTCCAGGTTCTATTGAAATGTAAGCAGTTCAAGTGAATAACATGAAATGGTACAAAGGTAAGCGGTAAACTTAAAATAATATACATTTCAGAGTTATATACTGTTACTACACCCTCTTAAGCATTATTTGGCAGTGTTACATGCAGCTCCTGTGCATGGAAGTTACACTGTATTCCTACAATTTACAGTTTCCGTGTCGCCTGCCATCATTCAGAGCCCGGGGGGTAAATGCGCAGTCTGCTCCGTGGGGGTGTCTCATTCAGATTGTCATAGATCACTCTGTTTCGATTGGATTTCTTTGCAAATAGGCTTGTTTTGTTCAGAACAACCTAACAATTAATCCAGTATATATTATTTGATGTTCTACCAAACACAGAGAAGTTCAGATCCAATTATGTAAAATCGTTGTGTAATAGTACACTTTAGTACGTTGCTTCTACCAAAAAGTAGATGGTCTTGTTTTGATCAGTAGACTGTCTGCTTCCAGAATATGTCATAATTGTCAATATTTTCTGAGATTCAGAATGTGGGGGAGGGGTGGGGTGTCTTATCAGAGGGGTTTATCAGCTTAAGTGGTTACATTTTGTTAAACAAAATGATTCCAATATTTCTTTATCTCCAATTGTTTAATTGTTCTATGCTTTAATTTCAGGGTACATTGAAACATTAAACTGTGTACATTTCAATAAAAACTGGAGGCATTCTCAAATTTGTGACCGGTAGTGTATTTAAATACAAAAGGTGAAAAAGTAAAATGGTGGTGGGGGAGGGGGGGGTAATACTTCCTATAGGCACTGTATATATATGAGATCTGATCAAAAAGTTCTAAGACCTAGCTTATTATCAAAGAATAATGTACATAATTATGTGGTCTCCCCTTCAAAGTAATCTACCCTAGATTATATTAATTTGTTCCAACATTCCTGCCACTTTCAAAATCAATGCTGGAAGTTCCACCTTGATATTATTTTGGATGGTTGGAATGTCATCAAATATCTTTCCTTTCAGCATCATTTAGATTTTTGGGAACAGAAAAAAATCGCATGGAACGAGATTGGGTGAATACAGAGGGTGTGGTATCACAGATAAGTTTTTTTCTGCCAAAAATTCTTGAATCTTGAATAGACAGAGCAGTGTGTAAAGGTGCATTGTCATGGTGCAAAAACCAATCACCATTTTCCCACAGCTCGAAGTTTTAGAGTTTTAGTCAGACTTTGCGACATAATGGATCAATCATCAAATCTGCAGGAGTGATAGCACCTAAAAAGTATCATACATAATGTTTGCTTGTATGATCTCCAAGCTGTCATTGACTATTTTGGAGTCTCCCTTGGCCGTGCTCTGTCCTCAGTTGCTTGTCCAGACTTTGGTACTCTTCTGCCTAGATTACCGCAACTTCCACGTGGCTGCCCTGGCTTCGTCTGCTACCTGCCTGCTTAGCTGCTTGTCTGGAGTTCTCTGCCTCAATTTGCACATGCTACTCCACTACCCTGCTCCCTTTACTGGTTCCTGATCTCAGCATGCATTTCAAGACTTTGGTGCTTACCTACAATTATCTCAACCAATGTACATCTAGCTATATACAGACTCCTATCTCTACTTACACTCCTTCCAGACCACTCTGGTCCTCCTGAGAGTCCTGACACAGAAGACACACTTTACCCCCTCACCTCCCGCTTCCTCCAGAGCCCACTCCTTTTCACCCCTTACCCCTAAGTGGTGGAACAACTTTTTCAGTGAAGTCAGGACTGCACAGTCCCTGACCAGCTTCCAGCGATTCCTCAAGACATATCTGTTCCAACTATACCTGTAACATAGCATCCTAATCTCCGGGGCTGCTCAGCACTACTATGCACATTATTTAACTATGCTTCCTTATGCTGCTGTGTACATATGTATTGTTAGCACTTCTATTATTTTACTGCAACTTCTCCTATTCCTGCCCTTCCTTTTAGAACTTACCTAAGACTTAACTGTATGTTCCTATGTAAACTGTAGGTTGCCCTGGATAAGGGCATCTCCTAATAAATAAATAATAATAATACAAATAATAGTTACTATGGTATTTAATGTTACATTCATATTGTACTTTTAATGTTGCACTAGGTTTCTGTGGGGCAGTAAGATTTTATTTCATGCTGTAAACATTTTTGGGGACATATTTATCTGCTTGGGTATTATTATAACTGTTTTATAATCAACAGGGATGTTTACTGCAGATACCCCTATATATTATTGTTCCTGATCACACCCTGCAAAATGTATATTTTTATATACTGATTAAACATTACAACACATATCCTCATACATCTATGATGCACAATCACATGGTACATTTAGGGAAAGCATTATGTATGAACATTATTAAATACATATTTGGATAGTGGTTTTCAGTTGTCTCCTAGTTTTTGACTGGCAGAGTCAACAGATAAATATCCATAATAATTCAATTAAAACACACAATCTTTATTGAATATAATTCAGAAAAGACTGACACTGTCCTTAGTTCCTTTCTTTTTCTTTCTCTAGAACTAGCACAGCACTGGGGGAGCATTTGTGCATTCAGACTACAATGTCAACAATCACTTATTTCTGTAGCAACATCATAGGTTGAAGAACACAGGTATGCATTTTGCTTTCACAAAGACATCAGACTTATTGTATTATTGTAAAAGTATTGTATTTTGTAATATTGATACTACTGTATTGAGAGGCTTTGATATAAACAAAATGCATGATTTGGATTTACATTTAAATCAAAATGATAAAAATCAGTTTTATATCTGGTATTTATCTAAGTTTTCCTTTTAGAATCATAAATAAATGAATACATAAATGCACAAACATTTTAAAACATAGATATACAAATTAAATAAAATCAGTCGTTCTATATTCAAATATTTTAAAGCTTCCCTCCCTCCGTTAAATAAGCAATAAATCATACATTTCAACTTAAGTCAATTGGATTTGTTGCTTTCTTGAACTTGACAAAACTATTTTTAAACTGTCAGGACCATGGCACCTTCTAAGACTCATGCCTTTTCTCTCTCACACAAAGCTAGTACAGATGGCAAGATTAAGCCTGAAAAGCTCAATGCTGAACTGGGAAATTAGCCTTCAGAGCAGTTAATGTGAGAAGTTTGAAAACCAACGCTGCAAAATAAACAAGTTTAGAAAGAGATTTTTGCAGAGACTTTGGCAGGGAGGTGTGTCTGATTAGAATAAACTATTAGACGACACATATCATTGCTTTGACTTGGTCCTGGAATCCATGGTGAGTTACTAAGACAAATCGATGATCAGTTAATACTTGTTAGACTGCAGATCCATAATGCTCTCTTGTAGTGGCTGATTAAAAAGATCACAATCGTGTGATTATATTATCTCTCATAATTGTGACCTGAAAGCCTAAAAATACACAGACAATTAAAACATAAAATTAAATCAGTAGTTGCAAAATTTATGTTCATGGATCTCTGGTTAGCTTTAGAGATGATACAGAGGTCCCCAGAAAACCTCAGCATCCACCCCAAGATAGGTAACCCAAGCCCAATCTCAACAAAATGCTGGGTCTGCCTTCTGACATTTCCCTGGAATCTCTTCTTGGGTCATGTCAGTTTAAAAAGTATAACTTATTAATTTTACGGAGTTTACAGGTGAAACGCCCTATATGTATTTAATTCAAATATTTAGTAGCATATAAGAACGGATATGCGGGAGAAATTCATATACTCCACAGTGCAGAGGTATTTACTTTTGAATTGCAAAAGCTGCACAAAAAGCAGCTATGGTGTTTCTAGTGTTACTTCATAATGCATAAAACATTGAGATGCTTTATTTCACGTGTAACGAATATACATTCAGCCAAGACTGTTAGTGCTCAACTTGCATCCCAGCACAATACATCTGCATCGGGATAGTGTAGCCTATTCTGAGTGAGGGAAAGGAGGTGGGATCTTGCCTATTAGCCTGGGAAAGTGACGTTATGATGTGGTCAATGTTCCATATTTTGAGCTGGGATTAACTCTGCTCTATTTTTAACCAATCTGCTTAATAACTGCTCTAGAGGCAGTCCAGAGGAGAGCAACCAGACTTATTCCAGGTTTTAAGGGAATGTCCTACTTGGAGAGACTGAGGAAACTGTACCTTTTCACCCTGGAACAAAGGAGACTACGTGGGGACTTTATTCAAGTCTTCAAAATCATGAAAGGAATTGACCACATCAAACCAGAGGAGCTTTTCCAGATCAGCAGGGACACATGGACGGGAATGGAAAAGGAAATTGGGCTTCAAGGCATTCAAGACGGGAAAACAGGAGACACTTCTTCACACAGAGAGTTGTCACAATCTGGAACAAACTCCCCAGCGATGTGGTTGAAGCTGAAAATTTGGGAACATTTAAAAATAGACTGGATAGGATCCTTGGATCACTTAGTTAATAATGGACACCAAACAAGCATGATTGGGTCAAATGGCCTCCTCTCATTTGTAAACTTTGTAAACTATGTTCTTAAATGTGCAGAACTTCAGGCCTATTTTTGTGTATTTTGGTGTTACAATGTGTACCAGCATACTTTGATGTCAAAATGCGTACATGGTATGCAAAATGTGTACAGGTTGGCAGGACTGTGACTGTGGAAAGTCTGGGCCTTCATTGAATAAATGGTCATATTCTGTGCAGAATGAGGACAGTCTGCGTGATGTGACCACACCCAGTGTAACCAAACAGACAGTGATTCATTATTCGACAAAGGGGAGGAATTAAACATTAAAAAACATTACAACTAAGTGGTTGGTGAAATTAAATAGTGGAAAAACAGAGTACAACTTCCATGGTTAACTAGAGGATTGATAAAAGTCTGGTTTGGAAATATTGGACATTGAATATTCCTTAATCTACATCAAAACAGAGAGTGCATTTGTATAATTTGTAACTGAATATGCAACTTGGTGATGAAAAGTGTGTGATAAAAAGTCAAGAGGCACACATTTTACTTCTCAAATCCCATTATTGCTTTAAACTGTAAGAATGCACACACACCTACATTATATATATATATATATATATATATATATATACACACACACACAGCTCTGGAAAAAAATAAGAGACAACTGCAAATTGTCTTAAATCAGCATCTCTACATGTATGGCAGCCATTCCATTCCATTCATATTTTTATTTGGAATTTGGGAGAAATGTTATCAGTGGTTTATAGAATAAAACAAAAATATTCATTTTACCCAAACACATACCTATAAATAGTAAAACCAGACAAACTGATCATATTGCAGTGGTCTCAATTTTTTCCAGAGCTGTATATTTTATATATATATATATATATACATACATATATATATATACATATATATACATATATATACATATACACTCACCTAAAGGATTATTAGGAACACCATACCAATACTGTGTTTGACCCCCTTTCGCCTTCAGAACTGCCTTAATGGCATTCTACGTGCTTCTACGTGGCATTGATTCAACAAGGTGCTGAAAGCATTCTTTAGAAATGTTGGCCCATATTGATAGGATAGCATCTTGCAGTTGATGGAGATTTGTGGGATGCACATCCAGGGCACGAAGCTCCCGTTCCACCACATTCCAAAGATGCTCTATTGGGTTGAGATCTGGTGACTGTGGGGGCCAGTTTAGTACAGTGAACTCATTGTCATGTTCAAGAAACCAATTTGAAATGATTCGACCTTTGTGACATGGTGCATTATCCTGCTGGAAGTAGCCATCAGAGGATGGGTACATGGTGGTCATAAAGGGATGGACATGGTCAGAAACAATGCTCAGGTAGGCCGTGGCATTTAAACGATGCCCAATTGGCACTAAGGGGCCTAAAGTGTGCCAAGAAAACATCCCCCACACCATTACACCACCACCACCAGCCTGCACAGTGGTAATGAGGCATGATGGATCCATGTTCTCATTCTGTTTACGCCAAATTCTGACTCTACCATCTGAATGTCTCAACAGAAATCGAGACTCATCAGACCAGGCAACATTTTTCCAGTCTTCAACTGTCCAATTTTGGTGAGCTTGTGCAAATTGTAGCTTCTTTTTCCTATTTGTAGTGGAGATGAGTGGTACCCGGTGGGGTCTTCTGCTGTTGTAGCCCATCCGCCTCAAGGTTGTACGTGTTGTGGCTTCACAAATGCTTTGCTGCATACCTCGGTTGTAACGAGTGGTTATTTCAGTCAAAGTTGCTCTTCTATCAGCTTGAATCAGTCGGCCCATTCTCCTCTGACCTCTAGCATCAACAAGGCATTTTCGCCCACAGGACTGCCGCATACTGGATGTTTTTCCCTTTTCACACCATTCTTTGTAAACCCTAGAAATGGTTGTGCGTGAAAATCCCAGTAACTGAGCAGATTGTGAAATACTCAGACTGACCCGTCTGGCACCAACAACCATGCCACGCTCAAAATTGCTTAAATCACCTTTCTTTCCCATTCAGACATTCAGTTTGGAGCTCAGGAGATTGTCTTGACCAGGACCACACCCCTAAACGCATTGAAGCAACTGCCATGTGATTGGTTGGTTAGATAATTGCATTAATGAGAAATTGAACAGGTGTTCCTAATAATCCTTTAGGTGAGTGTATATATATATATATAAACATAAAAATGGCCTTCATAAATCTTCCAATACAATGAGCCATGAATCAAAGTAAAGGCTTGATTCTAAAGAATTCCAGAGATTCAAGCAGGTAAAAAGAAACGCATCTTTGTATCCAAGATAGTCCCACCATCGATGATGAGTGTCCAGTTGTTGGGGTACCGGAGTGTGAACTGGAGATTCCTTAGCTGACCTGGGATCCTCTGAACAAGTGATGGAATTCCTGGCAAGAGCTCATCTGCTGAGAACAGATTCATAGTTCTACTGTGTACAGGTCAACACAGAGCTAGT